>NC_090728.1:4473072-4503072 GCF_036898095.1 Palaemon carinicauda
TTTTTTTTTTTTTTTTTTTTTAAATAACTCCTTAATTTAGTATATATTTTATGAACAAGAGGAATCATATCATGTATATAATTATTTTAATATAAAAGGGATAAATAAGACATTAATTAGATTATTATTATTATTATTATTATTATTATTATTATTATTATTATTGAAATTGATACAATTGCTAGTGAACAAAGACAAATACCATTTAGGTCATCGAATAGAAACAGAATATTTACCCAAAAAGCAATCATGAAGATCTACACCACCCATGCATTAGTTAAAGTTGAAAATTATATGTGGTTGAGGAACACTTCAATTTTATTTTGGTTACTTCCTCCGGCGCTGGACAGAGGTGCAGCAAATACCTAAATATCTGAACCTTTTTTTTCCAGTGAATGAACACATTTCTTATCGAAATGGGATTCATTTTTAATATCGATTTGCAATATATTCAATTTTTGGAACGCGTGATAATTGGAATTGTCCCTCAAATAGTTCCTTACTATGTTATTTATCTATATTGCATATTTCTTCTTATTACTAATAATTAAATAAATTACTTTTCCGTCCAATCTTTTTTACGGGATAGAAATGCAAAGTCTATTTGCTCAACGTACTCGCTTATGTGAATCCTCAAGTTGAATAGCAATTTTTTTTTTTTCATTGTAAGATTTTATAATGAATTTCATGGGTATATTATAGTGATTTCTTGTCTTTTGTATAATTAGCTCGAAGCTATTTCTCATACCTTGTTTATGAGGTTTATTCTTTATACTTTTGAGTTATCAAAATAAAACTTGAAAATTTATTCAGGCATTCTTTCAATATATAAATTTAGAAGATCCACCTCCATTCGTTTTTTACTCAATAGTTCTTCTCAGCTTTCTAAATTATCCATTTAAAGATAATTTGTCTGCTCCCTGATTTATATGAATTGAATACTGATATAATAGCACTAAGCAATCAGACTTATCGAAAATATCCATCTTATTACATTCATGAAAGAATATGTTATATATAAAGAAGAAAAGGACTAGAGAGAGAGAGAGAGAGAGAGAGAGAGAGAGAGAGAGAGAGAGAGAGAATGGGAAAAATTAGTATTAAAAATAAATCATCCTGTTATTAAAATTAATAATTTAACCAAGAAAAAAAACAATGCAATTGTTTCTGAAATTATCTACTTTTCTCCTTTTTCCATCTCATACAGATGAAATGTATATTTCAAATAATAAATAAAAGAAAAAGAAGAACAGCAGTGAAAAATACTTTATTGGCTGCAATATTTATGTTTGTAACCGACTTCTTCATATGTATCCAATGAATACTAAATAGGTAAAAAGAGAGAGAGAGAGAGAGAGAGAGAGAGAGAGAGAGAGAGAGAGAGAGAGAACTAATTCTAAAAACTTATGGAAAAAAATATTCTTTCAGCAATGAAATTGATTAGGATTAAAGAAAAAAACAAACATTACATATTGGATCTCGCCTTTCTCGTAACATTTTTTTTTGTCTCATTTAGATGCATAGTTTAAGAAAAAAAAATTCTAAGAAAAAGGAAGAGTAGCAGCGAAAAATACTTCATTGGATGCAATCCTTACGGGTTGCAGCTACCTTTTCGATGTATATTTCATGAATACCAAATAAGTAGTTAAACAGAGAGAGAGAGAGAGAGAGAGAGAGAGAGAGAGAGAGAGAGAGCAATAACAACCAAAAATTAGCCAAAGAATTTAGCTGTATTTTGCAAATCACATTTTTCCATTGTCAATAAATATTTGCTGCATTCTTTGTTATTCAAAGTATTAAAGACAAGAATTTTCCAATTATTCTATTGTCCTTTGTTCTAAACTTTCTCAGGTTCAAAGATACATGAATATTTTTCCTGCCAAATATCTCAATGATTCCCTCTGAATAAAGTTAAATGGAAAAAGGGACGGCAAATGGTGGAATAAGTGCTATATATATATATATATATATATATATATATATTATCATTATTATTATTATTATTATTATTATTATTATTATTATTATTATTATTATTATTACACTATAGCTCGTGTCTAGGAACCAAATATTTAATATGATATTCATTAATATTGGCAAGCTATACAACCTCTTGAATTCCAAACTCACCTGTTTGCTTTTACATCAAGTGTGTTATACTTGGAAATATTATTACACAAAATCAAAACAAATAAACTCGTTAATTATTCTTAAAAATTGTTCAAACAAACTCACTACGGTTATTTACAGGATACAAGCGAATGCCACTTTACACCCTGTTGATTGAAATGATACACTCTTTACAAAAATAAATATATTCTTTATAAACTACAACACTTCGAAAAGAATTTAAATAAAACAAATAAATCACTCGAAATATTAAGTCTGAACAAAGCTTAGATTGAGACAAAAAAATTACGATCTGAAAATTATAAATCCACTTTAAATACTAAATCTAAATAAACCTTAGACTAAGATAAAAGAAATACTTATGGAAATTATAAAATCACTTGTTTCACTTGAAATTAAATCTGATTACAATATCTAAGTTTGACACTTAAGGAAAATAGATAACCAGATCAAAATATAAGAACCTATCACCTTCCTAAAGGGCCGTTTACAAAATCACTAAGAAAATTTTTATAAATACTCATTCTGATTACAAAACTCATCACACTAAATCCTCGTTATTTCATTGAACATTCTTAAAAACATGCACTGAGCTTCGTGCGTGAGTGAGAGAGAGGGGATATGACTTTCTTAAGGCTGGGAATCTCTATCCATCTCTGCAACCCTGGGGTCACCTTATATAAGAGACTAAGCTACTTCCAGAATGTTCCAGGAGAGCGAGTTCTGGAAGCGTTGGGGGTGGGCAAGCCGTCAGAGTTATCAAGTATTGCTCGATCGAACGCTTATTCAGGCAACAGGAAGACGAATCCTTCTTTTCCTTGCCAACTATCACGCACAGTGAGAAGACTTTCTGCCAGCTACCTCCGTCCACTCTTCATCGCTAAAATGAAAAAGATAACATCTTATCACTAGTTTTTTTTATGAATTTTCCAAAGCATGTGGCATATTGCGTATTCTCCCACAAATATGAGCAACACCTCATGAAAATATAAAAAAAAAAAAAAACATTACATAAGCCCCTGCTCCTATGCTGTCTTTTTATATGAGATACACTATTGCATGACTCCCTTTTGCTTGTTATTGTTTCTTCACCTAAAATAATTACTCTGCTCGATAATCCTATATATGTATGTTTTTATCATTCTACATGAAATGAGTAGGGAAATACCATATCATGGTAAATTATGTAATCCCTTTCCTTTTTCAGAGAGGATGCAAAAAAAACTTCATCTCAGAAATTGCCTGTCAAGAAAAGTTACTCGATGGTGAGGCTCTCCTGCATAGTCTTTTTTTTTTTTTTTTTTTTTTTAAATAACTCCTTAATTTAGTATATATTTTATGAACAAGAGGAATCATATCATGTATATAATTATTTTAATATAAAAGGGATAAATAAGACATTAATTAGATTATTATTATTATTCTTATTATTATTATTATTATTATTATTATTATTATTATTATTATTGAAATTGATACAATTGCTAGTGAACAAAGACAAATACCATTTAGGTCATCGAATAGAAACAGAATATTTACCCAAAAAGCAATCATGAAGATCTACACCACCCATGCATTAGTTAAAGTTGAAAATTATATGTGGTTGAGGAACACTTCAATTTTATTTTGGTTACTTCCTCCGGCGCTGGACAGAGGTGCAGCAAATACCTAAATATCTGAACCTTTTTTTTTCAGTGAATGAACACATTTCTTATCGAAATGGGATTCATTTTTAATATCGATTTGCAATATATTCAATTTTTGGAACGCGTGATAATTGGAATTGTCCCTCAAATAGTTCCTTACTATGTTATTTATCTATATTGCATATTTCTTCTTATTACTAATAATTAAATAAATTACTTTTCCGTCCAATCTTTTTTACGGGATAGAAATGCAAAGTCTATTTGCTCAACGTACTCGCTTATGTGAATCCTCAAGTTAAATAGCAATTTTTTTTTTTTCATTGTAAGATTTTATAATGAATTTCATGGGTATATTATAGTTATTTCTTGTCTTTTGTATAATTAGCTCGAAGCTATTTCTCATACCTTGTTTATGAGGTTTATTCTTTATACTTTTGAGTTATCAAAATAAAACTTGAAAATTTATTCAGGCATTCTTTCAATATATAAATTTAGAAGATCCACCTCCATTCGTTTTTTACTCAATAGTTCTTCTCAGCTTTCTAAATTATCCATTTAAAGATAATTTGTCTGCTCCCTGATTTATATGAATTGAATACTGATATAATAGCACTAAGCAATCAGACTTATCGAAAATATCCATCTTATTACATTCATGAAAGAATATGTTATATATAAAGAAGAAAAGGACTAGAGAGAGAGAGAGAGAGAGAGAGAGAGAGAGAGAGAGAGAGAGAGAGAATGGGAAAAATTAGTATTAAAAATAAATCATCCTGTTATTAAAATTAATAATTTAACCAAGAAAAAAAACAATGCAATTGTTTCTGAAATTATCTACTTTTCTCCTTTTTCCATCTCATACAGATGAAATGTATATTTCAAATAATAAATAAAAGAAAAAGAAGAACAGCAGTGAAAAATACTTTATTGGCTGCAATATTTATGTTTGTAACCGACTTCTTCATATGAATCCAATGAATACTAAATAGGTAAAAGAGAGAGAGAGAGAGAGAGAGAGAGAGAGAGAGAGAGAGAGAGAGAGAGAACTAATTCTAAAAACTTATGGAAAAAAATATTCTTTCAGCAATGAAATTGATTAGGATTAAAGAAAAAAACAAACATTACATATTGGATATCGCCTTTCTCGTAACATTTTTTTTTGTCTCATTTAGATGCATAGTTTAAGAAAAAAAAATTCTAAGAAAAAGGAAGAGTAGCAGCGAAAAATACTTCATTGGATGCAATCCTTATGGGTTGCAGCTACCTTTTCGATGTATATTTCATGAATACCAAATAAGTAGTTAAAAACAGAGAGAGAGAGAGAGAGAAAGAGAGAGAGAGAGAGAGAGAGGAGAGAGAGAGAGAGAGAGAGAGAGAGAGAGAGAGAGCAATAACAACCAAAAATTAGCCAAAGAATTTAGCTGTATTTTGCAAATCACATTTTTCTATTGTCAATAAATATTTGCTGCATTCTTTGTTATTCAAAGTATTAAAGACAAGAATTTTCCAATTATTCTATTGTCCTTTGTTCTAAACTTTCTCAGGTTCAAAGATACATGAATATTTTTCCTGCCAAATATCTCAATGATTCCCTCTGAATAAAGTTAAATGGAAAAAGGGATGGCAAATGGTGGAATAAGTGCTATATATATATATATATATATATGTGTGTGTGTGTATATATATATATACATATATATATATATATATATATACATATATATATATATATATATATATTATCATTATTATTATTATTATTATTATTATTATTATTATTATTACACTATAGCTCGTGTCTAGGAACCAAATATTTAATATGATATTCATTAATATTGGCAAGCTATACAACCTCTTGAATTCCAAACTCACCTGTTTGCTTTTACATCAAGTGTGTTATACTTGGAAATATTATTACACAAAATCAAAACAAATAAACTCGTTAATTATTCTTAAAAATTGTTCAAACAAACTCACTACGGTTATTTACAGGATACAAGCGAATGCCACTTTACACCCTGTTGATTGAAATGATACACTCTTTACAAAAATAAATATATTCTTTATAAACTACAACACTTCGAAAAGAATTTAAATAAAACAAATAAATCACTCGAAATATTAAGTCTGAACAAAGCTTAGATTGAGACAAAAAATTTACGATCTGAAAATTATAAATCCACTTTAAATACTAAATCTAAATAAACCTTAGACTAAGATAAAAGAAATACTTATGGAAATTATAAAATCACTTGTTTCACTTGAAATTAAATCTGATTACAATATCTAAGTTTGACACTTAAGGGAAATAGATAACCAGATCAAAATATAAGAACCTATCACCTTCCTAAAGGGCCGTTTACAAAATCACTAAGAAAATTTTTATAAATACTCATTCTGATTACAAAACTCATCACACTAAATCCTCGTTATTTCATTGAACATTCTTAAAAACATGCACTGAGCTTCGTGCGTGAGTGAGAGAGAGGGGATATGGCTTTCTTAAGGCTGGGAATCTCTATCCATCTCTGCAACCCTGGGGTCACCTTATATAAGAGACTAAGCTACTTCCAGAATGTTCCAGGAGAGCGAGTTCTGGAAGCGTTGGGGGTGGGCAAGCCGTCAGAGTTATCAAGTATTGCTCGAACGAACGCTTATTCAGGCAACAGGAAGACGAATCCTTCTTTTCCTTGCCAACTATCACGCACAGTGAGAAGACTTTCTGCCAGCTACCTCCGTCCACTCTTCATCGCTAAAATGAAAAAGATAACATCTTATCACTAGTTTTTTTTATGAATTTTCCAAAGCATGTGGCATATTGCGTATTCTCCCACAAATATGAGCAACACCTCATGAAAATATAAAAAAAAAAAACATTACATAAGCCCCTGCTCCTATCTTGTATGGTCAAATAACACTATGAAACAGAATATGTAAGACTTTGTAACAAACATACGTGAAATAAAAAGCTAATTTTTAAAAATAACATAAATTTACATTTACCAACTTCAAAAAAGAATACAATGAAATTAACGACGAAAGTCTTGGGGAATTTACATAATAAACTTACGTCTATATAAGAGGAACTTGTTCTAGGGCTGGTTATTCATCACTTCAATGCAAAGATTAAATATACAAATAAAATCATTAATAAACAACTGTATTTACTCAATACTAGACCAGCTCCATAAGTATATATATATATATATATATATATATATATACAAATGTCTGTGTGGCTAACACTATTAAAACTTTATGAATACCAGCCTTAAGGCATTTCAGCCTTTTCATTTCTACAAGAACCATTACAAACAGTTTCGAACATTGATTTCAAGAAATATTTTTTCTCCACGTTACTGTTGATGAATTATTTGCCCTCATTAAGGCAACTTTAACAACATTACATAAGAATATCTTCAAATTACTTTTATATTTCACAGGAAGTTTCATTATTTGAATGAAATTAGACACTGCTTCTCACTTTTTTTTATTTATTTCGTTTCACATTATTATCATGTCCAAGAATTTTAACTTGGCTGCAGGTACTTATCAAATGGAATCTCTCCCAGCATTTCCCTATAATATTTAAGACGGATATAACAGTTAGAAAAGCCTTAATTCAGATCAATCTTTGATGAATAGTCTTTTGTTGCTGTATCTCTACTTGTGTATTTCTCGGTGGCATTGACACATTTTATTCGACTGTAGTTGGTATGCAGTGATGAGGAGTGGAGTGAATTCTGGAATTAATTAATTTGGTGTATAGAAGGACTAGGTAGAAGGGATCATGTACTTGTCACGAGTGACTTAAATGCTAGAATGGGTGCTGGAGAGGTAGAGGGCGTCATTGGGAAGTATGGCATACCAGGTGAAAATGAGAGTGGTGAGAGACTGGTAAATACGTGTGTTGAGCATGAGCTGGTAAGTTCTGTTTTTTTTTTTTGTTTTTTTTTTATGTGTTGATGACTAAAAGAATTTTTGGAAGCTTGAACATGCATGTGTTTATGGGTATGGCTAATGGTATGTCTGATAATTTTTCAGTGGAAGGAAAATTAGTAATAGCAAAAGAGTAAGGGAATAGAGTGGTGGGATGTAAAATGGAGGTAGTGAAGGTTGAAGTGTTAATAAAACATGAGGTAAAGAGTTAATTTCAAGTAAGGATGGAAAGGGGATATGAAAGTGAAACGGTGAGAACATAGTAATTCAGAGGAGTGGCAGGAGGATTGTTAGAGGCAGCATGAGGAAGTCTAGTGAATGGTAGAATGAAGGAGTGAAGACAAAGGTAGAATAGAAAAAGAGGGCTTTTGAAGAATGGAGGCAGAGTAATAGTGTAGAAAAGTATAAAGATATACAGAAGGATATAGAAGTAAAACTTAAGGTATGACTGGAGGTGAGGTCAGGGATTAGGTAGTTCATATGAAGAGAATAAGAAGTTTTGGAAACAGGAGAAGAGAGTGGGGAAGGGTGGTTCGAGAATTGAAGAGACAGTGAAAGATGGAAATGATAGGTTGTTAAAAGGAGAGGAGGCAAGGAAAAGGTGGGCAGAATATTTTTTAAAGTTTACTAAATGTTGAGGATAATAGGGAGGCAGCTATAATTGCTGTTGAAGGCATTGAAATGCCAGTGATGGGAGATGAGAATGAGGGAGAGATTACAAGAGAGGAAGTGAAGAGAGCACTAGAGGAAGGAAAAGTAGGAAAAGCACCTGGTATAGATGTAGTGAGAGCTGAGATGTTAAAGGAAGGGAGCGTGACTGTAGTTGAATGGGTGGTGAGATTATTTGATATGAGATTTATGCTGCCAATGGTACCAGTAGATTGGGTGTGCACGTGTATTGTGCCACAATATAAGAGTATAGAAGATGGGCATGAGTGTTGTAATTCAAGGGATATTAGTTTGATGACTGGGGTTGGAAAAGTGTATGGTTGAGTACTAATTAATAAGGTTGAGGATAAAACCGAGAATGTAATCTCGGGAGTACAGGGTGGTTTTTGAAAGGGTAGGGGATGTAGGAATCCGATTTTTACAATTAGGCATATATGTGAGAAATATTTAGCAAAAGGCAAGCTGGTATATGTTACATTTATGAATCTGGAGAAAACATATGATAGAGTTGATATGGAAGCGATATAGAATATAATGAGGTTATATGGAATTGTTGGAAGGCTGTTGTAAGCAGTGAAGGTTTTCTACATAGGTAGTAAATAGTGTATTAGGATAGGAAATGTCGTGAGCAAGTGGTTTCCAGCGAGAATGGGACAGAGACAGTGATGTGTGATGTCACCATAGTTGTTCAATCTGTTTGGTGATAGAGTGGTGAGAGAGGTGAATGCTCGAGTAGTTGGTCGAGGATTGAAATTGATAGATAAGAGTGATCATGAATGGGAGGAAAATCATTTGTTGTTTGCAGATGATATTGCACTGGTTGCAGTCTCGGAAGGGAAGCTCGGTCGATTAGTGACAGAGTTTGGAAGGGTATGTGAGAGAAGGAAATTGAGAATTCATGTGGGTAAGAGTAAGGTTATGAGATACACGAGAAGTGAGGGTGGTGCGAGATTGAATGTCACATTGATTGGAGAGTTACTTGAGGAAGTAGATCAGTTTAAGTACTTGTGGTCAGTTGTTGCAGCAGATGGTAGAGTGGAAGCAGATGTACTTCAGAGAGTGAATGAAGGATGCAAAGTGTTGGGGGCCAGTGAAGGGAGTGGTAAAGAATAAAGGGTTAGGCATGAATATAATGAGAGTTCTGTATAAGAAAGGTATTGTACTAAATGTGATGTATGGATCGGAGTTGTGAGAAATGGAAGTGACGGAGAGACAGAAATTGAATGTGTTTGAAATGAATTGTCTTTGATGTATGGCTGGTGTATCGCCATTAGATAGTGCTATGAACAATGAAGTAAGGGTGAGAACAGGTATAAGGAAGGTTTTAGCAGCTTGAGTGGATACGAATGTGTTGAGGTGGTTGGGCCATGTTGAAAGAATGGAAAGTGGCTGTTTGCTAAAGAAGGTTATAAATGCAAGAGTTGATAGGAGATGTACATGAAGAAGGCCAAGGTTTGGGTGGATGGATGGCGTGAAGAAAGCTCTGGGTGATAGGAGGATATATGTGAGAGAGGCAAGAGAGCGTGCTAGAAATAAGAATGAACGGGGAGCTATTGTGACGGAGTTCCAATAGGCCCTGCTGCTTCCTCTGGTCGTGTTGGTGACCGCAGCTGTAGCAGCAGTAGGGTATTCTGTGAATGAAACTTCATCTGTTGTGGATAACTGGGAAGGGTGGGCTTTGGCAGTCTAGCAATACCAGCCAAACTCAGCTGAATTCCTCGTCAGGCTGGAAGGAGCGGGGAGAGGAAATGTCCCATTTTGTTCATTTGCTTGATGTTGGCTACCCCAAATTATTAGGGGAAGTGCCGCGGAAATAATATTATTACAACTAGCGAATTACATAACTTCCCGAGCTCCAAAACTCACCTGCTTTGTATTACATATTATGATACCCAATAGAAAACCTCTGAGCTCTCAGAATAATACGTAACATCCCAGACAATAATATGTATGAACACTGAATATCTGAAGGTGTCTTTACTTCACACTCGAATAAAAACTGGGTGATTGCCTTATTTTTAATGGGAACTATTCTTAAATCAACCTCTTACTTTGGCTCTTAGTCAGGAGATACGAGCAAAGCTTTGAACTAATTATTGGTGATCAAAATGATACACACTTTACAAACATAATATTTTATGAAAAAATTAGCAATAAAAAAAAAATAACACCATAAAATAAATCACTCAAAGTATTAAATCTGAACTAGACCTTAGACTAAAACAAAAATGACACTTCGAAAAAATTATACAATCCTTTTTTTCTCTAGAAATTAATTTATGAAAATATTTATTTTTGACACTTAATAACAAAAGTTGACACTTTAACGCTGTAGAAAATAAACTATATTTACACTTACATATACTCAACTTTTACTCCTTACGTCCTTAGGCTCGCACAAGGTTACCAAACGGTTAGGCAAAATTAAATATCTGTAAAAAAATGGTTTGTGACAATAATTAGAGCAAAATTCCAAGAAGCAAGTGCCGAAGCAAATGGCAAGCTAGGGGATCTTAAAGTGATTTTTACTGTCGACCCAATAGCTATCAAAAAGGTACAGCCCTGCTGGTATATCCCTATTTCTAAAACTTATAATCCTAGTTCCAGTAGGGGAACCAATTAAATGGGTTTCCCAAATGACAGCTACTAGAGAGCCAAATGGAAAAATAAGAGTTTACGTTAGCACTCAATCACAAAATACAGCTCTACAATGAAAAAACTACTAACTATCAACTTTTAGCGATGTTCTACCAAGGCTATTAAATGCAAAGATTTTTTATCAAAGTAGGATTAACGAAACATTGTGGTACGTAAAACTTGATGATGAATCATCAAAACAAAGGACAATAATAATACCTTTGGGAATATTTTGATGGAAAAGGCTTCCATATAGTCTAAGAGTATCCAGCAAGATACTTCAAAAGAAAGTTCATCATGCAATTGATTTGGATGGTGTTGTCTACTTATCTGAGGATGTTGTTGTGCTAAGACATGAAAGAACCAATGATGAAGATGAAAAGGATCATACAGCAAGTCTTGACAACCTACTGCAACGATATAAGGGGAAGCATATTATCTTCAACACGGATAAAATGCAGCTGAAACAGGTTGAAATTCAATTTTGTTTGCATAGATTGACAAAGGACAGTTTTGAGGCCAGCAAGGAAAAAGTTTGGGCAATTAGAAAAATGCTGAAACCAGAAGATATCCGGGGGAGTCTCTTGTCTCTATGGTATGGCACAGTATTTAGCTCGTTTCACTCTTAACCTTGCCTAGGACCTAGAGCCGATCAGTAAATTGCCAAGGAAAAAGGTTGATTTTGGTCTAGTCTGAAGAATGTGACTAAGCATTCAAGCAACTAAAAGAGAAGCTGTGCAACTTACCCTACTTGTGTTTCACTAACTTGACAAAGCTAGTTCTCCAAGTAGATAGTTAAGAGAGAAGCCTACAAGCTGTATTACTCCAGCACAGAAGAGCAATAAAATAAGCTTCAAGACATCTCCAATCAAATGAACGTGGATGGTTTCATCTTGAAAAAAGAAACTTGGGCAATAGTATTCAGGTTTGAGAGGTTTGATCAATATACCTTTGGAAGAAAGATGATAATCCACACTGAGAATAAACCAATTGATGCTATTATCATAAAACCACTGAGTCCGGCAACCAGGTGAGAGTTTTTGCTATGATTATGAGGCTGTATGAATAGAACGAGAGAAATTATATTAGGCAACTACACTTTTTCAAGATTACTTGGAAGTGCAGGATAAAGCAGCAGATCTAAGAATCTGTTTATTCTCACTGAAACACGTACTTACCAAGAGAATGAAGGAGATGCAGGAGGCAACTACACATGATCCACTCTTTCAACAATTGATATGCTATATCCTACAGGGTTGGCCTGAGTTTAAACTTGGAGTAACAGATGAAGACAAAACTTTTTTTGATTTTGATAACACATTGCCTATGAAAAGGACAGGATTTGTAAAGGTTAAAAAGTCTTATACGAAAATGTTATTGCTCAGTGATTGAAAACCTACTGCACACATTTAACAATACTCCAGAAACAATGATAAGGTGAGCAAGAGAAACTGTACATTTGCGTGGGATGCATAAAGAAATTAAAATTGGGAATGTCACTATTGCAATCAGTTGAAGCCAGTTAACAGGAAAGAGCCTCTAATCACATATGTTTCAGCAATTCAACCTTGGAGAAGATTTGTCATGATTTATTCGAGCTTGAAAGAGGTGACTTTTTAATAGTTGCTGACAATAACATCAATTTCAGCAAGTACCTGAAATATGCAACAGCAAGAAATGTTACTCCTGGAATTGAGAAGATCTGTGCTAGATTTGGAATACCTAAGACTTTGGTGAGTGTCAATGGTTAACGGTTCACGAGTCGTGAATTTCAGAACTTTGTCAAAGAATGGAACATTGACTCGATACATTATTACCTTATTACCAGAAAGGCAATGGAATGGCTGAAGCTGCTGTAAAATAGTTATTAATCTAATAAAGAAATATTTGTAAAAAGGTTCAAATATGTATTTTCCCCTAGTCAGACAGGGAAATATGCCAAGATAGGAATCTGTTAGTCTTGATGAAGCAATATTTGACAAGAACTGCTCGTGAAACAGATGAAAGAGGTGAAAAGTGACACCAAGATACAACAAAAGTGAATAATAGAGAAGTCATACAACAGGGGAGCTATAGGTCTACCGGAACTTTTCATTAATCAGTATGTGTCCTGGAAGAATGGTAACGATGAAAGATATCGGAAAGGTGAATCATAAAACAACTAGATAAAGGAAAATATCTCATTTAAGGGGATGATGCAAGAACTTCTGTCAGATACTGAGTTGATTTGAGACCAATTTCTGTGACATTCGAACCTGAAACTAATCAAGATCAACTCCAGCATACTGACAAAAGCCATTATACCAGAAATTAAACTGTTATACCTTGCAAGAACCTCCGCAGTGAACCTATTCATCATCTCAGTGAAGGTAATGCTCACCGCCTCAGTAAATGATCAATTCTAACGTACCGGTAAATTATATATATATATATATATATATATATATATATATATATATATATATATATATATATATATATATATATATATTTCATTAAACTGAGATTTTCTTCTTGATGATAAGTAACAAATTGTTTGAGGTTAATTATATGATAAAATTTTTATTTTTATTTTGAAGAAGAGGGATGTTGACGATCTATATATCTACTGCACAAACAACGTGCTGGATGTTACCAGAACTGTGATAACGTTCCCAGTCAATCGTTTGTTTACATGTAGATGAGTCCACAAGTTTCGGTATGATTCTAGTATGCTTCATGTCTATACACAACTCTAATGATAATGAATGCCTTAGTTTTTTTCCTCTCTGTTTAGTTATTCACCAAGTGAGTTAGTTGTATCCCCATACTCCCTTCTTTATCTTTGTTGATATAAGTTAGGAGACTGCGTCTACCAAAAAGCAATAAACCTGCTGGGATCCATAATCAGTGCTTGTAGTGGTATGGAAAAAGAAGTAAAACAACATATACATGTAGGTTGGAACAACTGGAAAGCTGCCTCTGGAGTCCTTTGTGACAAGAGAGTGCCACTAAGACATAAAGGAAACTTCCATTATACGGTCTTAAGAACACCAATGCTCTATAGCAGAGAGTCAGCAAGCCTGGGGAAAACTGACGAGAAAAAGATGGATGTAGCAGAAATGAGAATGCTTAGGGGGATACCTTGAGTAACAAGAGATGATAGAATTATAAAGGACTACATCATAGGGTCATCAAAGGCTTGAGAATATTAATGATACCCCAGAAAGGAAGATTGATATGGTATGGGCATCTACTGAGAAGGGAGGAGGATCATGTGGGGGGCATACAATGGAATTGGAATTTTAAAGTAGAAAAAGAAGGGGAAGACCAAAGAGGAGATGGGGTAACTGTGTACGGGAGGCCTTGAGGGAGAAGAGAAATAATGAAGCAGAGGCAAAAGTTAGAAGTAGATGGAAAATGCTAATGCAAAACTGCGAACCCATATAGAAATGGAGAAAAAAAAAACGGAGAAAAGAAAGATTTTTACATTGCCTCTTGCTCGTGCAAATAACTCCCATTTAGCAACATTATTAGTCTTAGAGTTTTTAGTAGACATAACAGAACTGGGAGTTACAGCATTTCAGATAATTTATATCCAATAATGATTTTCTGAACCTCTAATAACAGTTAAGCAAATATATATTTTTAATATGAGGCTATACTGAATGGTGGAATCTGTTTTTAAACGCAATTAGCAGAGATATCTCATACACATACACTTTCCAGGTATCCAAAGTAGGTAGACACCTTTGCAGGCTCGGTTATCTCGAATTCCTAAAGGAAATTTTCTCCTATCGGTCGAATTTGATGTATTCGAATGGAATTAGACTGAATAACAATATTGGTCCTTATGATGGGATTATCGGTCGAAGTTGGAATGCTCTTAGAGATCAGCGTTGATATCTTTTAAAAAAATGCCCTGGTAACGGACACCTTAAAACAAGAGTAAATACCAAGTGCACAGACATCGACCTCAGTCTTAATTACAACAGGGAGAGACAGAAATATTCCATAAAAGTTTAATGACTAAATATTCTAGGAGAGAGAGGGAGAGAGAGAGAGAGAGAGAGAGAGAGAGAGCTAAATTTTACGTTGCACTTTTATTTGGTGATTGACGCTTTGATAGAAGCATCCATGAAACTACTTCAGCAACAAGCTTTTTAGCTACGGATATTGCCTTAGATTGAACCATAACCCATTGTTCTAGCTCTTCTTCTTCGGAAACAAGGAAAGCATTGAGTTTTTATCGCTATGAATGTTGGTGCGTGAAAGAGAACGTAAAGAAAAGATAAAATCAATGATAGGAATTGTCACTTGAATTTCTGTTGGATACTTAAGGATTAAGGTTCCATCCCTTTTGCCATAAATTAGTCTGCTAAACCGACTTCGGAAGATAGTGAGTCTCCTTGAATCTTTTCATCCCCAGATATTGTGGTGTCTACATGCGTACTTGCTCCTTCTTTCTCTGAGCTCTCGTTCAAAAGTTCGAGTCCAGCTAGGGAAATATTTATTTTCTTTCCTATTTGTGTATTGACTTAGCAGTGTCAATATATGACCAATGCAAGAGTATAATTTTTTTTTCTTTTTTTTTCTTTTAGGGGGCGATTTTTTTTTTTACCTATTCACAAAACCTTCGACTAATCTTATGCAGTAATAGCTAGAACCAAATGACGTCCATGGACCATTTCCCTCCATTTCTGAATGTGTTTGTATAAGTAGGCCTATGAGAATAAAAATTAACCAGGAGAAAGAAATAATGACGTTTAGTATGTTTGAAAAAATATGGTAGTGTTTCCTTTAATTGAGTATTACTACCAAAGACAAGGGACGATATAGCATGAACAAATAGGAGAGTCACAGAACAGGTGAAGCCAGGAAGGTGACAGAGTGTCACCGAAAGGCATAGTGCTCCGGGGACCTAAGAGAATAGTTATGAATCTAGCCATTGCTATGAAAAATGTAAACAGAGTGTAAATGAGTGAAGATTGTTTATAACTGTTAAGTAGATAGGATTATATAGTACTTGAAAAAACAGGATTTTTTTAAGTGTGGAAATAGAAGAGATATTTATAAAAATTAATGTTGAAGTTAGGCTAAAGGAAACATGAACCGAAAAGTTTTTAATTATATTTATCTAGGGAAAATATTGGTGAAACGCTGGTTTGTGAATAGTTTATAAATCTGAAATATTTTGAAGAGTTAGTAGAAGGAAACCAGGTAAGCAATATAGATAACTTTTTGAAATTGAAGATCGATAGTTTCAATAATAAAATAGAACACTAACTCCATAGAGGTAATAGGTGACCCATGAATAAAAGTCTCCAAGCTATTTTCGTGTAGGCATAAAAAATGTTTGAAAGTTTTCAATTTATCTTTACATAAAAATGGTTTCACAAAATTCATCTAAAAAAATCATGGCATAAGGTACGTTATCCCGTAGTATTTCTGTGAGAAACTTAACCTTATACGACAAAGTATTGGAGATAATGGTTGTTGCCTAAACTACAATAGAACAGGGCTTTCCATAGTTAAGCAGTCACACATTACTATGATAATTATTTACTTCTTGTAGCAGGTTATGTTATATAACTTAGTTGTACCCCTTGGGATCATTATTCAAAAAAATAAAAACGAAGAGATACGTTATTTTTAATCATTTATATACTAAGATTATACGATGATATTTTGTTAAGAATAATAATTTATTGCCTCATTAAAGAAAAGGCTATTACAATTATGACGTAAAAATATTATTCCAAATATGGACATAAGTGATTCATTCCATCCCCTATATTTTACCGGAATCCACGGTTTTCGGTAACTAAGCAATCCCATTTTGGCATTCTAATTATTAACTACGTGTAGCAGATTATGTTTGACAAAGTTACGTATTTCTGGAGTCTTGGTTATTATCAAAACAAAATAATGGTGTCATAAAATCATCATAACATATTATATTGTTTTTCTCTGAACGAGTCTAAAATTCTTTTATATCTTTATCATCATAATAGCCAAAAGAAAAATTGTTCTTTAACAGAAATCAAAATATCATTATCGAATATGAAAGAAAATCTCATTTCAAATATTGTAGATTAAACTTTTCTGCTACATTAAGTCTTGTTGTTTTCTTGCAGAATTAATCATATCAATAACGGGAAAAGGAATGGGATGAGAAATAGGAAAATCATTTCCTCAAAACATCTTTATATGGATGAACTAAGCAACATTTAAGTTAATTTTAACTTTCTCCCTACTTCCACTGAAACTTAGTTCTTATGCTAAGTAGTTTTAGTGGGTCCAGGAGACATCATTGTCTTCCTCATGCATTTTAAAATAAAAATTGTAGTATAATTCACTTAATATTAGTTAATACCTATAAAAATATTTTTGTTTTGTTTTGCGGGAATAGAATTCGTTATACTTCTATGTCTTCATAAAAATCGTTGATCAAATATTTGGAATATGGAAAAGGTCAATAATATACGCAGAAGGCTGCACAAGAAACAATCACCTAGTTCTCCCTTGTCTGTAATACTTTTTAATTGTCCCAATCCTTTTTCGTTATCAAATTTAGAACATAGTTTATTCCGGCTAACATCACACTGGCTAAAATAAATAATATAAAAAGCCTTAAATAAGCTCCGGACAATCTAAGTGTGTCTGTGTATGTTTTGTGTATATGTGTGTGCGTTTCCCATCATATACCTCCCAGCAGATTTCCCGTAGATTAAGTTTTCAAGGGTGCATAAGAAAAGGAATTAAATTTGGACAAAAGCAAACCTCTCATAGCTGGACGGTAATGTGTATTGTATAGTAAATATCATAACTGTGTACATTTTAGACATTTTAAATAAGGAGCATCAGAGTCTATATATGTTTGTCGTTTGTTAACAGATCTAACATCTTCACAACGGTTAATGACATGGAAGGCATACAGTTGTTAGGGTGAAAGGTCCCTGAAGCTAAAATGCTTGGAAATGAATATCATCGTACCATATAGTAGAAAAAAATCAGTCACGTTTCTTTGTGAAAATTGTATTTTCTCGTTATATACTGATTTTTACATTGAAAGAAAACGTACTATACCACCCCTTACTTGTTCCGCGCTTGACACTGCAGTCAGGTAGTAGACTCTCTCTCTCTCTCTCTCTCTCTCTCTCTCTCTCTCTCTCTCTCTCTCTCTCTCTCTCTCTCTCTCTCATACCTAAACTTTATAAAATTTATGTTGATAATCGTTAATGCCAAAACCGTCCATTATATTATGAACTAAATCTCCCACATTCGAACCGAACTAGAAACTAAAAAAATGAAAATGTATCTTTTTTTTTTATTAAAAAACCTTAAAACGACCAATTGCGTTAATTGATTAATATTTAAAGTAGTTTGAAGAATATTAAATATGCCTTTTATTTTTTTTAATGGCATATACATCATAAGAGAAAAATACATAAATCCATAAAATGTAAAAAAAAATATTATATGGATTTTGCATAAAGGTATCGAAAATTTTATAATTAGAAACTCATTTGTGTTTAATGCCTCCCTCTTTTCCCTTCTAAAATATATCCATGATGATCTTTGAGTTTGGGCAGAGCACACTTAATAATCCTTAATATCTCCTTTTTTTCTCTCGCTCTTATGGTTTCTAACTAGCCATTTAACACAGTGATAATGTATTATTACATATTTTTTGTATAATAGAAAAAGGATCTTAGTTACATAAAAAAAATACAAACTTAACAATGCTATTTATGTTTATTGAAGTTATCTGGTCATTATTTTTTAGATTTATTATGATAACTATTTGACCATAATAATCACATCAGTGGATCTTTCAATTTGCTTACCTTAACTCTTCATATTCAGTAGCTAATGCTGAAAATTATTTTTTCTTTATGGTTCTTATTGACCTACTGTTCACTTGTCGGGAATTAGTTTTATCAAGCAATTTGACATGATTCTCTCTGAAATCGCACTTGCAAACTGACATAAACTCGTACTTTTAAAAAAACAATTAACATTATATTTGTAATGCATTACCTTTGTAAAATAGAACAAGAAATGTAATGTAATAGATCAGCATAGTACTACTGCCATAAATAATTAACAAGTACATAGAGAGCTTTCCAATATTATTGTGCTAAGATGTGTAATATAATGTGAAGGAAGTGTAGGAAGAATTTATATGAAGACAGCCCTCAAAGAACTGAATTTATTTAGAGACAGCACAGGTATTTCATATGTTCCAAGGGGTCACAAAAGGGTGACAAATGCATGTTTATTTTCAACGGTTTTTTTTATGATATTAACATTGACATAGAAATAAATAACAAAATAACGGAGTGATAGGATTAAATTAGCTTGTTACATTAAATGACGTTTTCGATGTGGAATCCGATAGCAGTTGCAGGTTACAAGAAAACGTATAGCCATTCATTATCTGTATGTATCTCTTGCCACACGTGCATTACAGGGCTTTCAGTCCCATCCCTGCTGAAGTAGAAAAGGATATGAAAGTCAAATTGACGGTGAGTCGCCTTGCAGGATATACACAGGCTTTAGGCTGTCAATTGTAATCCAACTACGATCGTTGAGGAGTAAAGCTTTTGGAGTAGGAGGAATAACAAGGAATGGGTTCGTATATGGAGTTGTAAGTAGTGTTTTGCAAACATCAAGATCATAAAGACATAACGGTGTGTAGGTCTTTCTGTATGTGCCCAAGCCTGAATCTGTTAGGTGATACACTTTTTAAATTTCACATGAAATACAGGACATACGGTACCTAATCCTTGGCCATTTTAGTTATGCCTTGCCATGTGTGAGAGGTCATGGATCAATTGAGACACATGCTGGTGTATTGAGGCAGAAATTCACAGGTGTAGCCTACTGGCATTGATGTCACAGTGGAGGATGGAGTTGGAATCACCGAGAGTGAAATGTTCGCAATGGAAGGACACACAAGATTTCTTGCAGGTTTGGTAGCCGGGGTTCTTTTAATGGGCTACCAAGGCATGACAATCCATTTCCAGGTTTAGGGAGGTGAATAGTACAGTTGTATTCAGAGATTTCTGAAAATTTAAGACACTGACTGGGGGACCAGGCGTTGGATTGTTGAGGGTGGTACAAGGAGCATGTGGTTCGTGTGAAAGATGAAGAATATTCCGTATAAGAAGTGGTGGAAGTAATAGTCAGCCAAATGCACTAATAGTAGTTCTTAAGTGATACACATTTGAAGTTTGACATGAAATACAGGGCACACCTAATCCTTGGCATTTTAGTTTTGCCTTGCCATGTGGGAGAGGTCAAGGATCAATTGAGACACATGCTGGTGCATGGAGGCAGAAATCCACGTGTGTAGCCTACTGGCATTGATGTCACAGTGGAGGATGAAGTTGGAATAATTGAGAGTGATGTGTTCCCAATGGAGGGACATACAAGATCTCCTGCAGGTTTGGTAGACGGGATCCTTTTGATGGGCTTATACCAAGGCATTGCAATCCATTTCCAGGATAAGGGAGGTGAATAGTACAGTTGTATTCAGAGATTTCTGAAAAATTTCAACACTGACTGGGGTACCAGGTGTTGGATTGTTGAGTGTAGTACAAGGGGCATGTGGTTCGTGTGAAAGATGAAGAATATTCCATATTAGAAGTGTTGGAAGTAATAGAGAGCCAAATGCACTACTAGTAGTTCTTAGTCGAAGGAAGAGTAGCTTAATTCAGCCTTGGAAAGATTTCTGCTGATCATTTGTTCGAGTACCTCCTCTACAGTGACATCACTGGCATCGGTGAAAGTAAAAGGTTTACAGTTGGCACAGGAAAGAGTGGAGCAGTAGCAGTTAATAGGCTTTCTTTGCATGAAAAAGGCCATCTCCTCAAAGGGGCCCAGCTTCAGGCTCTAGGCTTGACCTTGAGGGAGTCAGAAAGGGAGGCTAGAGTGGCAGTAATGGCTGGCAAGAAATGTTGATAGTATTTCACCTGACATATGAACTGCCGTGCTTTGACAATCGATGGCGTGGGGAGCTTTTTCACTGTTATCTCCTCAGGGAGGTGGTGAATTCCCTCAAGGGTGATGCCATGACCCAAGAATGCCACTTCCTTGGCACCAAAAGTACACTTTCTATATCTGAATACAAGGCCATTCTATTGCAGGTGGTCAAGGACAAGGACTAGTTGACATAAGTGGTCCTCTTTGGAGGGGGAGCATATTCAACGTTATCTATATAACATATGGAGGAGAGATCGGTTAAAAGGAAATTCAAGAGTCATTGCAATGTGGTCCCTGCATTGCAAAGGCATCAGCAGAATTAATTGAAATATGTTCTGTAAGTGGTGGTACTGGGTGTCCTAGGGATTTCTTCCAGGTCCATAGAATCCTAATAATGGCATTTCAGTTGGTCTAGAGGGGCGGGGGATAATGTCAGAGATGTTGGAGAGAGGGTGGTAGTCTGATTCTGCTGGCATATGAAGACATATATAATCCCTACAAGGACATAGGCATTCCTTCTTGAGGACAATGAGCAAAGGCAACGACTAGGGGCTTGAAGCATTTTGACAGAGGACTATTCCTTCTATTTCCTTGAATGTTCATATAACATCTGTGAGATTTTCTTTCGATAAATGCCTGAGTGTAGCAAACACGTGGACCCCCATCATTTTGATAAGGTAATAGATAGCTTTGGGGAAGCCAGGATATATGTAGCCGGCAGGGGGGGGGGGGGGGGACAGAGTGCAATGATGTGGAAAACGAGATCGGAGGAAACATATGATAAAGGTGTGGCCGATTACTAACTGGCAATGACCAGGCGTCGATATGCGATGTTAACTAGGAGCTGGTAATGAAATCCATACCAATGAAAGGCAGTGTAACCTCAGCCATGATGCAATTTCACCAGTAATGGGTTTCCCCATGCCTCATGTAACAGTATGAGGGAGTAGCAGATCTGTTAGTGGCCAACGTCAACAGTCTTAGGATGATGGGGTTTCATCCTTAAGAGGGAACATGGAAGAAGAGAATGATAGGAAAAGTATCTACCATCCAGTGCACATTAGATCCTGCAATCTGAACTATGCAAAAAGAAAAGAATGGTTAATGGGGAGGTAAAAACCATAAAAGATGCCCACTAACAATTATTTTTATCATTGACATAAAATATCATATTTCTTATTGGCAGCAGCCTGAATCTAGTGTAATTCTAACTTAACTGAGGGTGGCGGGTGTCATTGAGAGGCCGTCGAGTGTGTTGTTTGTAGTACAGGGTTTGGGTGGCATAGGTGGGTAGTGGGTGGCCTTCTTACTGTTCAGCCACTTTTTGAGGAGACCGTCAATGTCCTTGAGCATTTACCTCAGCTTCAGTCAGCCTTGAATGATTATCATCTTCGTCAGGAGTAAAGTTGGTAATGAAGTCCATGATGTTGGAGAAGTGTCTTTCTATAAATGTATTTATTCTGTCCCCCAGGTCCTTCATGGGCCACAATAGATGTTGACACCGAGATGGGAGGTTCATACTAGTTCTATCAGGTGCTGTGCTCAATGAGCAAGAAGAAGTATTACTTCATGAGAAGGACAATCTGTAGCATACTGATAGCAAGCAATATTTATCATTTTTATGAGGGGCATCGATGACTTTTTATCCTCTAACAGTTTTGAGCGAGCTAGAAAAAAATAGATCCCTGGGCATCTGGTGACAGTGAGTACTATTTCTATTATTTGAGGGCATCATATGACCAATTGCTTGCAAAGCAAGTCATATATTTATAGGAAGGTGCCATAGGGAATGACACCAAGGACAAAGCATAAGATTTACTACTCAAATAGTTTACACCCTTGATGCGGAACTGAACTTCGGCGCAATAAAACCAGGAAGTCACATATCTACCGACAAAGAATATAATTTTATTAAAAATTTAAATAGAATGTACATTTCTTACAGATTTAACGCTCTGTACAAATGTAAAGATGTCTCAAGCAGGTTTCACTCAACCAATTATATAATCACATAAAATACATTTTAGTCCATACTCGCCTGATCTAAATCGTGAGAAATTACAGACACATCGTATTCAATTAAAGAAATAAAAAAAAATAATTATTTGGTGCTACAGGCAGAGTACAGGTCTAGATTATACAGATGTCTTCGATTGAAAGGTTTAAGACAAGCAATTTTTTTTTCTAACAGCAAGTTACATGAAAGTTTATGCTTATTAATTAAACCAATTGGCTCTAGAGCGAGTAAACAGTTCTTATTACTTCATTTCTTTAAGGAAATTAAAAAAAAATAAAATAAAAGTAGGCTTAGAGACTTATCATTCAATAGTTCCTTAAGCATTTAAAGAAAAAAATATTATTATGGTTAAACAGTGTTATTATTACTTCAACAGTTCCTTATGAACAGTTCAACAGAATAAAGTAATTGTCATAGAAATCAGAGATATTGAGAAGAACAGAGGTAAGAAAACCAAAGTGGAAACTGGAGTGTGATCGGTTTTATTTTCCAGAGGATGGTGAATAGTGGATTTCATGCTCACAGAGAGGTGTGTCTCTGCCACGCTATTGTGTTTATTCAAAGTTTATTCAATTATTCACTTGGATCCCTCCGTCACAGGTATTTGGAATCATCACATGCTCTAGCTTCACTATTCAAAGAATGTAAGTTGAAGAAAACAAGTTGGCTGAAATATACATCAAGGAGATCTTCCTGAATTTTTTTAAGTGAACAATCCACATTCTAAATGTAAGACACCAGGTATATTTTAAAATAGATTTAAAAATACACCGCTGATCTATTTCCTGTTCTTTGCGGTATTGTCCATTAATCAATCAATTTGTCCAGCCTTCTCAATTGGGGTTTTGCTATTCCAGAGCCGGCGTGTGCCTAAACACTGAGATGGTACCGGTGCTCACAAAGTATATATCCGTCATCAATCATCTGTACATAAAGTCAGTGTGCAATGATTAGGAGCAACAACATCCCATACAAGGTCTCTAGACCTTGATCCCGTACATTTTCCCTGCTGGCGCTCAAATCCCCCATGGTTGATTTCAGATATCTAATTAAGGGATGTTCTCCTAAAAAATGCATATCTGGCACACGCTAATTAGTATTTTTTTTTTTTTTCAGAGAAGAGTCCTGCATTCAATTACTTCGTTATTCACCAATAACGTCTCTCCGATACCTCGTATAAGAATTTCTTTTTCCCAATATTCTTTTCGACAGCGACCTCTATTTATCATCGGTTGAAAAATCTAAACCTCTTCTTGTCCCTGATATTATAAATCATTCTTGTTTTCATAACATTAGTTTCTTTATTCGTAAACCCGCTCCATTTTCTTCATTTGTATCCTCTAAGCTATGTACCGGGTAAATACCGGAGACATTTAATCCGTCTTCGCCTCAAGTTTCATATATCATTATATTCTAAAGTCGTACATCTCCATCTCTACGAAAGAGGACATCTTTCAAGACACTTTGAAAAGAAATGTTTGTAAATGATCTTGGTTGAAGGGAAGGAAATGTGGAGAGGAAGAACTTTAGAGTTCTTTAAGATTTGTGCATTTATTCTGTATTAGATATGCTAGAAATTATGTTTACGAAGATTGTATGCATCCCTCTTCAGCAGATTCATGGTTAAACAAGCTGATAAATATTCAATATATACCAGCCTTGTGGATGACGTAATGACCTACAGCTTTCTACATTTTTTAATATAATGAACGTTTTAAATATGATGATTGAAGACCGTAAGGGTCACAGCTTTATTAGTAGTTTAACAGATTTTTAGATGATCTCCCTGCGCCGAAAACCTTCACAGCAATACTTGACTCATACACCTACATAAAAGGTAAGCCTTCTACAGATTCTCTTACTGCTGGATATTAAGGTCGTTCCTTTCGTTTATCACGACCTTTAATTAAACTACCCTTCCTCATCCTCTTGATCTTTGTCACCAATTCAGGTCTTTCCACGCCCCATACATTTCCAAAAGAGTTAATCAACATATATTTAACTGTTTTTCTATTTCTTAGCATTAGACGCCGACACCTTCTGTAGAACTGAGCTATTTCAACAATCTTCATATTTGTTCACTTCGGATTCCACAACCAATCAAAGTTTGTCACCAGTCTTTGGCACGTACCTTTATTTTTGTGTTCTCTTACATTATCATTGCTTACAATATTTGTTCTGTGATAGCTATGGGAATCAAGTGCTTAAATTAATGCACCTTCCATATTAGCTTACATTATCATTGCTTACAATATTTGTTCTGTGATAGCTATGGGAATCAAGTGCTTAAATTAATGCACCTTCCATATTAGCTATATTCGTAGTTTTAGCTTCGTTTTAATTTAGTTTTGATTATTCCTAGGAATAATTCATAACCAATGGGAAATATATATGATAAATCCGTCTTTCTTAACCAGGATTCGAAGCCAAGTAGTTTAAGATAGAAAGTAGGGTGACAATGACATCAACTTACCTGTCGAATGTTGTTTAGATTCAATTGAAGTAACTTTTGTCAAATTCAGCTCCAGCAATTTCAGTAGAAATTATCCCTTTTCTGTCGTGGTAATTGAGTACTATTTGGTTAGCAAATGGCTATATGTTTGATAGATTGTTATTCTTATACTCGGATATAATAAACGAAATAGAAGCCATTAAAAACGAAAGCAATTTACCGCGGAATTACACTGCAACCAAAGCACTATTATGATTATGTATAAACATGAGAAGAAATTCCTGGTTTTCTGCGTCGAAAGTTTTCTACTAGAAATAAGAGATGCAAAGAAGGTGTCTATATGCTATGCATACTAATACACAGCCGCAGTCTCTCCATCAAGTTACGCCCTCAGCAGAATTTCATATCCTTAACGATCAAGCGAGAATTGCAACTACAACAGATAAGTGTACGTCTGGGAAAAAGACAGCAGTGAAATGTGAAGAGGATAGCCAGTGAAATGGTGATGAAAAATGCAAATATGGATATTGAATGGGATATGTAGAGTGTTGTGGTCTACATTGAGTAATAATTTTAGCCATTATAATGCATATGATACGTTTCTTGGAAAAGGTATTGGTAATAAATAAACCAAATAAAAAGGGTAATCGTTAACATATACATCTCAAAAAAATAATTATGAATAGTAAAACGTACAAAGTCTAGCTCTAGTACTATTTCTTTGAATAAAAAAAAATAATAAAAAAAAGTCTTATGACAAAATAACTGGTTGTGATTTAAGTGTAGAAATGATGATGGTGCTTGTTACGGTTCATTGGTAGGAGTGATGATTAATAGATGGTATAACTGAAATATAGTCCAACTATTGTTGGTTTTATTGGAGACTGGGGTGAAAAACTTTGAAGTAATTACCAGGAAAAGTAAAATGTTAGAAATAAATTTGTGGCAGAATCTATTTTCCTTTTTTCTCGGGGTCTCATCCTTTGCCTAGCAGAAAAATATGAAGGAATGAAGATGCCTGTCTATCAATTCCCAGGCGGTCCAGGGAAAAAGCATTTGAAAACATTTTAATCATAAAAAAAAAGAACTAGATGTTAACATTTATTCTAAGTGACAAAATATCAGTAAAGGGTGAATAGACGATTATATTGACAGTATTATTAGGATATGAAATTCTTATTGGAACTCAATCTTCAAAATAAAGTCTGGTTGATGTGTAATTTCATCTCTTTCTTATAGTTAATCGTTAAATTCGATAATATTCCAAAAAAAAAATGTAATTTAAAAGAATGGCATAAAATTTAGCAAAAAAATTGTATCAATAAATTTCAGGAATGCCATTTTAATTCATTTTATAAGTCTTGACACTTTAGTGCAG
Source organism: Palaemon carinicauda (assembly GCF_036898095.1). Lineage (NCBI taxonomy): Eukaryota > Metazoa > Arthropoda > Malacostraca > Decapoda > Palaemonidae > Palaemon > Palaemon carinicauda. Next base: position 4,499,910 of record NC_090728.1, read on the forward strand.
TGGAAAATAAAACTAATGAATTAAACTACATAACTTTTCCTCCAAACATTTATACCGGATCTAGATATGTGTTACTGACACTTGGGGAAAATTTTGCTTTAGCAATCAAGGAGAGTTGTCCTCCAGAATTTCAATAGCTATTGCAGAGGGATTTTTTCTTTCCTGTTTTGGTATTTACGCGTTTAATGGAAAACTATAATGTATCATGTAAAAAAAGGGAGGTGACGAAAACCTTTTGTACTAATCCTTGTGGCATAGGGAATGTTTCCGCTCTCAAACTTTTAGAATTGAATAATAAACTTCATTCACTTTTTTTACAGAAGAATTATGAAAGTTAAAGATTAATGTTTACGATACCTTGTAGTGAATGTCTCTTCTTCCAAGTATAATTTTCATTAATCTTATTCTTTTTATGCTTTTTTTTATATTCCTTTTAAGTAGACCTTCATTGTTATTTTGTTTTCTTTACTATATTTATTAATTATTCTCTCATCCTCTTTCGAATGGTTCTTCTGTTTAACCTTTTTTAAGGGTTTCTTTTGTTATGAGGTTTCAAAAATAAATTATGTTTAAACTCAATTATTGATGAAATTGATACTCGATTTGGTACATATCATTTACTCTCAAATCAACAATATTCGTGATTGTATTCACATTAATATCGATGTAAAACTTATATTTTTTAGAACGTGATAGACATGATATACATAAGATTATTTAAGAAAATAGGAAATCTATACAGAAATGAAGAGAGAGAGAGAGAGAGAGAGAGAGAGAGAGAGAGAGAGAGAGAGAGAGAGAGAGAGAGAGAGACTCAGCATTTATCACATGCATCATAACAGGAAGAGGTGGATCTTCAGTAACAAAATACTAGAACACTTGGAAATGAACCTTATTAGACCTGTCTCTTCCAGGCGATCTGTTAGACGGAAGTACGAGACCCTGTCAAGCTCGACAGTTCTTAGAAGTATCTGCAACCTTACCATCATTGTGCGTTAGGGATCGTTCGTTCGTTCGTTTCACATTGCCCGGGCCCTGTGCCCGGACAGGGGCTCTTTGACCATCAGTCTTAGCCCCCAAGAGTAGAAGACTCAGTCAGTGTGGTTGGGCCTTGTAAGATTCTCAGCAGCAGAGAGCAAGCCTTGTTTATTTAGCAGATGCAACTTTAGTGCTAAATCTTAACTTGAGAATCAGTTTGCCAACACACATCATGACCGGTAACGGCAGGGAGAAGTCCAGGAGAATGTCCCACAGCAACTAGCAGGAGGTGGTCGAGAAAACAATCAGGCACCACAGAGGAGCTGGAAGGGAAGCAGTTGAGGACTGAACCTCTGTGCCCACTGACCCCTGCATGAGGAGGAGAGAAAGGATGAATAGCAGTAAGACTCAGTAAGTCAAATGGACTGAGTGAGGAGTGGAAATATTTTAGCCCTATAAGTTTGAATGCACTGGGATCAAAGCCCCAGTTACGAGAAATAGCCAGAGGCCAGTCATGAGAGCAATCCCTCCATGGAGGTAATGGCTCTAGCTCAGCACAAGAGCTCAGTGTTCTCTACTAAGGTTGAGAACAGTCAATAGTTTTCTTTTCTTATCAGACTGGGACCGAATCCCCAGTTTACGCCTAAGGCCAGTCATCAGCACAGTAGCCCCACGGGGGCCACTGTCTGAGCTCTGTCTGATAGCAGAGTTGGGATCCCCAACATAGTTGGGGACAGTATCAATAAGTATTCTCTCAATATTTAAGCCCGTTTATGTATTTTTGGGCGATAGACAAGCCATAACTATGTATGGCTTAATTTAGGGATCAAGGATGGGTGCCGTACTTAATGTACAGTGGTGCAGTTCCCTAAGGGAGGATATGAACATTTTTAGTGATGAGAAAAAGGTCTGACAGTATTAAAACCCCGTGATTAGGAGGAACTGAGTGAAGAGTGAGGAGGTTTTGAGTACTAGGTTGAGAGTGGGATACAAAAGTCCTAACAAGCTTAAGGAGGAGTGTAAAGAGAAGGGAGGACCCAGCAAGTGGTAGGGCATGGGTTGGAGGGGAAGTATAAAAGCATGAGAGAGATAGGGAAGTAACTTAGACACCTAACTAGGTAAGCAAACAAGTTAGTAAGGGCCAGTGCACTAGTGTGGGGTTGGAACGGAATTTATGGCATGATGGGATAGGTATAGCTGTCACACAGCCTGTAGAGTGTGCTGTGTGGTTATCTAGTGGGTGTATGGTATGGGGGAGGAGTGCATAAGAGCCAAGGTACACCATTACTGAGGTGATGGGTAGGAGCGCAGGAAACCTGATAATGTTTGTATGTTTTCCAGGACGTGCCTGGCTACAGAGACTGGGGTGAGCTGAGGTTGAGAGTCTGCCTAAGTAGAAAAGTTTATGTACAGTGAAACAGGTAGTGGTTAAGTGAAAGATTGACTGGTAGGTCACAGTATGACCAGTGCCTACCATCAAGGTCGAGCATCTCCCAGAAGCAGGGGTAACCAAGTCTGAGTCTGTGAGAAATTACTGCAATCTGTCTGGGGGTGTCATTGGGAGAGACTGAGAGACAGAATTTGTTACATTGATATAGCAAGTGGCAGTCCTAGAAGAGTCTAATTGGGCCTGCCTGACATCACTGGGGAGCTGGTTGTGGCAGTAAGTGAAGTTAAGGATAGGAGGTTTGAGAGGCAATAAGTTTACCTACTGCCTGGCTGATCCTGTATGAACAGGGACAGCCTCAGAGCTTTTAATGGTTTATTTTTCCTTAGGTATTTATTTAATTGCTTAATGGACAACAATCAAGAATGAGAAAAAGGAGTGATAGGTTAAAAAACTACACTGTATGCTACATAGTGTATTTGTAAAGGTATACCCGAAGAACTAACTTTCGTTAAAGAAAACATGAGTATTTATAGACACCTAAATGGTCTCATAAGGGCGACAATTTCATGAATACATCCCATGACTTTTGTTAATAAACTTGATATTGGCATAAAAATAGACAATAATATACCAGAATGATAATAGAGATAACATTAATGTGTTGCATTCAATGGGATTTTGATATGGAGTCTTATGGTGGTTGAAAGGTAGTAGAAAACTTATATAGGATATACTTCTATATTTGCATGTGCATTGCTTGCTGCACATGCGTTACGTACCAGGCAAAAACTGATA
>NC_090728.1:4518072-4535572 GCF_036898095.1 Palaemon carinicauda
AAAATTGTTCCACTGATTCTTATTTTCACATTTAAAATTATTTGTTGCGAGCCTAGCCTTACTGACCATTCATATATTGAAAGACGCACAGATTCCAGCTTTGTAAGTTCCTCGTGCATAATAGAAAAATCACTTATGAATTATATTGGATTACTCTGTTTACACTTGTAGAAAGTGCCCTCGACTATCATGGATTTTGCTGGCAGAAATTTTATATCTGAAGTTTTAAGCATTTTCCTAAGGCCCACATGAAGGTGTTAGTTACATGTGTACATTCTATGACTTTTTTTTTTTTTTTCATTAGGGTTAATATTGACATAGAAAAAATAGACAGTACGCCTATATTAATGGGAATGAAAATAGTGTTTAAATTGTCGTTTAAATTCATCTGAGTGTGCTGCGTAGAAGAAAGCATAGAAAGGGCATTTTTCTTTATGTGTATTTGCGTTGTGCATGCTGTACAAGTATCACACTGTCTACTGGCATTAAAGGAAGCTATTTATGGATCTCTGGCCTATGTTGCCAGTTGACCGAAAACGGCTATATTGCATTACTAATCCTTTGAATGTTTAATATTTTTTTTTTCTTTTTTGCCTACTTTGTGTACCAGTTGTACTACGAATGTTTTCCATAGCTAAGTATGATGTGTTTAACCACTGACTTAGATAAGATCTAATATTAACATCATGTTCAAAGGTACTCAATCGCTGCCTGATGTTCTAAATGGCCTCTTCTCGGAATCGTTCTTCAATAAAACTCAATGCTGAGTATGTTTTTTTTTTTATGGGGGGGGGGGGGGGTTGATTACTTTTCTATATGAGTTTCATCTTTATCATCACTATATTTTCCAGCATTATAAACTAGAGAGCTTTTATTCCTTATGGATTTTATTTAGAGCAACAATTTTTTCTTGGACTTCAAGTTTGGGAATTTTAGCAAGTAACTTCGTTTAACCTGGATGAGTGTGATATGCTGGTTATCAACACTAAACTATTGTAATCCTTCCTTGTACAGGGGAGCTATATAATTCAACTGAAATATAATTGTTACTTCTATGTTTGTAACTTTGATATTCAGGATGTATATTTCATAATAATCAACTCTATCCCTATAAATGAGAGCAAAAAGTTTTTGTGCCCTGCCACATAAAATTTCCGACAGCATATAAGCTCAATTTTCTGTTGACAGCTTACATTTTCTAGCTTTTATCTTAAAACAGACAATATCTTCATCTAAATCATTTGCATTAAAACAAGGCATACCTCTCTCTTCATTAGAATATCTAACCTAGATTCATTTGCATCATAAGAATTACCAATTGCCCTATTTATTTTTTTTAAAGTTCTAATATGTTTTGAACAATAATCTCACGAACGTTTATTTCACTTTGAATGTTCTATTTCTTATGCTTGGTTTCTAATTATATTTAATCTTGCCTCGGCTTGTAATTGAAAACATTTAAACGCAGTTCATAAATGTTCACGGTTAAAATCAGCTTCTCTTCTCTCACACTCAGCCTCTAACTGTTCACGTTATAACTAGACTTCTAATCATAAGTTTTCAGGCTCAGCCTCTACTCTAAGTTTTTAAGTTCTATGGCTGAAGAATTCAAAACCACTGATTTACTAATAATTTCATCTAACACATCCTGAGGTAACACATCGTCTTCAAACAAATGTTATGTTGAAGTAACATATTCTAATATCTTCTTTCCTCATTAAATCTGTAGCATTAAACTCAAGATGTTAGTCTATATTACATAAATAGGCTTTCTTTAGATTATTTAACTTTACAATTTATGGATCCTCACAAAATTTGTCAAAAAAAAAAAAACTCCGATGTATTGTCTTCTGCCTATCTTATATAACTGAGAAGGACATAATTTATGAACAATCCAGATCTTGGCCAGGCACCCAATTCTGTTATGCCAGCTGTTACCCAACACAGATTATCGAAAATCTTCTTTATTGTCCTAATCCCTTATTAAATGATTTAGCAAAGGATATAGTAAACCAGTAATAGTGAGATAAAATAGTAGCCAGAAAACATTAACATTAACTATAGTTAACAATAACTATAGTTCACCATATTTGATAACGATTGACAAACATGTATGGTGATGTTGGCCTTAGCTTTGTAAGTTTCTATGATAGGACAGTCAAATGAAAACGAAACTCATATCCGAATTTTGAAGGATTTTCCCGGTTGTAGTTCCATTCAATTTATCATTAGCGAAGAAAGAATAGAAGAAATTTAGCATTACCACATCTAGTGTCTAAAATATGTCTTCCTATATACAATGGTCTCTCGGAAAAAACGAATCATGTCTCTCCTTTTTCACTAATCGACGTCCTTTCATATCAGACCGATTTTCTCTGGAACCTTCCTGTTCGACTCTTGAATGCCCGAGGCTAATATCACGCAATACTCATGTTTGGCTGCTGGTGACGTAAAATAAGTTACCAGATATACCCAGAAACTGTTGTACTAGAATACAATGACATCTTAAATTACAAATTATTACAATGTTCATATATTTACATAATCATCCAACATGTAAAGATATGCCTTATACATAGATCCTATCATATAAGATGGATAAATTCAATTCCACATAGGCTATAGGAGAATCACCCTCCCACTAAAACCATACGGTTGGAACTTGAGTGCTGGAAGCTTTATAGTTTGTAGGCCACTTTTCCATTTTTGAGTAAAGGAAGCTAATCTTTACAACCCAGATATCTGCAATCTTTTTCAGTCCCAACATTTCACTTTACACATTAAATCATCAGAGCCGTGCTTCAAGCTGGCATGCAATTATAAAATATAATGTTCTTTAAAAAATTTGCGATCTGCACTGATAAAATATGGTAATAAAAAAAAAAATTCAAATGAAAAATCACCGCCAATATTGGTGATTCAAGCGGATTCGTTAAAGGCTAATGGCCACATGTATGTATAGTGGAATTTTTATTGGTAAGTGCAATTTTTGTGGGATAGGAGACTGACTGGTATGTTACAATATCGGCCAAAAATATCGAACGTGTATGAAAAACTGAATGCTTTATTTTAATCTAAAATCATACTTATCTGCTCTAAAAAAGCTATGTGGAAAATATATTAACTGAAAACAGGTCAAATACATTCTGGAACTACCTTGCCGTATCTTGAACATATATATATATATATATATATATATATATATATATATATATATATATATATATATATATATATATATGCGGTATATATATATATATATATATATATATATATATATACATACTATATATATATATATATATATATATATATATATATATACATGCATACATACATACATATATATATATATATATATATATATATATATATATATATACATATATATATATATATATATATATATATATATATATATATATATATATATATATAATTTATATATATATATATACATACATATATATATATATAATTTATATATATATATATATATATATATATATATATATATATATATATATATATATATAGGTGTGTGTATGTGCCTGTGTGTCTGCGTGTTTACATATATATATATATATATATATATATATATATATATATATATATATATATATATATATATATACCATCATCATTGAAATCATCATCATCATCATCACCATCATCATCATTAACAGTTAATAGTCCAATGTAGAACAAAGCCTGCAGACATATTCTTCTATTAGCGACTTTGTATGGCCTTTATGTACCAGTAAACACCCGTAAACTTTCTTGGATCGTCAATCCATCGTCGTCTCTTCCTTCCCTTGCTACTTTTGCAATCTATAGTATCCACGTTGCTCCTTTTCTCTATCTTAGGGTTAATCCCATCATTATTCTCTCCATATATCATTGATATGTAAGTAGCTTATGTTCTAAGGCATATTTAAGGCTTGGAGTTAATGAGGCATACATTATACTGGTTGGACTCTTTTATTAAGGATTTTACTTTTTAGAGAAACTTAAATTTTAACTTTTATCATCAGATTTTCTTTGACAAATACTCTTCATCCCATGCTTATCCTTATCTTAATTTTGGTCTTGTGTCCTGAGCAACACTTAGCCTACGGTCTATCCTAAGTACGTATATTCATTATCAATCTCTAAAGGTTCGTCCATAACTCTTATTTGTTAACTCTCCATATTCCTTTGACCATTATCTTAGTTTTACTCATAGTTATTTTCAGTCAGTTTCCGCTCTCTCTATTAAGGTTTTCTATCATATTTTGTAATCCCTGTCATGATTAAAAAAAAACTTTGTCTTCTGCACACACACACAAACACACACATACACACATACACACACATACACACACTCACACACACACATACACACACACACACACACACACACACACACATATATATATATATATATATATATATATATATATATATATGTATGTATGTATCTATAGATATATGTATATATAAACATATATACATATATATACATATATATACATATATATATATATATATATATATATATATATATATATGTATGGTATATATATATATATATATATATATATATATATATATATATATAAATATATATATATATATATATATATATACATATTAAGTATATATATATATATATATATATATATATATATATATATATATATATACCATAATAATGGTATATATATATATATATATATATATATATATATATATATATATATATATATATATATATATATATATATATATATATTTATATGTATATACATATCTACATGTATATACATATATATGCACATGTATATATGTCACTATATATATATATATATATATATATATATATATATATATATATATATATATATATATATATATATATATATATATATATAAATATATATATATATATATATATATATATATATATATATATATATATAAATATATACATACGTATATATATATATATATATATATATATATATATATATATATATATATATATATTTATTCCTGTGAATCTTACGCATATATATATATATATATATATATATATATATATATATATATATATATATATATATATATATATATATATTTATATATATATATATATATATATATATATATATATATATATATATATATATATATATTTATATATTCTTACGAAGCTGGTCTAGTGTAGAGTAAATACGAAAGTTATTCATGATTTAATTTGAGCATTGAAGAGGAGAATAGCCCGCTCTTAAGATGATTACCTCTCTTGTAGATTTAAGTTTATTATGTAAATCAGGTAAAACTTTTGTGATCAATTTAATTGTATATATAAATTTACGTTATCTTAAGAATTTACTTTTTTTTATTTTTACGTACTTGGTTACGAAGTCTTACGCATTCTGTTTGAGAATGTTTTGTAACCCATAAGAGATATGAACAAAGGCTCATGTAAATGTTTTTATCTTTATTTTCATGAGGTATTGCGCCATGTTTTAGAGAAAATACGCAGTTTTGATATTATGCCATGTGTTTTGGGATTTTTTCGAAAAACCTAGTGATAGATCTTATCTTTGATTTTATTTCGGTGACAAAGGGTAGGCGGAGCTTGGTGACTGAAAGAGTTTGTCTCGTGTTGCGTGGATACGTGTTCGAGAGAGCAATATTTAGTAATTCAGAGGCTGTTAGGCTAAACCTCCACGCTTCCAGATCTTCTGGAAGCTTCTGAAAGTAGCTAAGTGTCGTATATAAAGCGACCTCAAGGCTGCATAGATAGACAGAGAATTCCAGCCTTAAGTCCTAGACATCTCCCCAACACTCTCTCATACTCAGCTGAGTGTACTGTTTTAAAAGTGTTCAGTGAAATATCAGTTTTAGAGTGATTGTTTTTTTGTAAATATTAAGTACTCATCAAAATTCTCATAGAGTTCTTACAAACGGCCTTCTGGTTAGGAGAAAGGTATCGTGATCTAGTTATATATTTTCATAAGGTATCAAACTTAAATCTTTTATTCAGATTTAATTTCAAGTGAATCGAGAGATTGTATAACTTTCCTAAGTATTATTTCTCTAGTCTTAGTGTGAGGTTTATTCAGATTTAATATTAAAAGTCAAGTTATTATATAATTTTCAGATCGTAACAATTTTGTTCAGACTTAATATTTCAAGTGATTTACTTGATTCATGTAAATTCTTTTAAAGTGTTGTAATTTATATAAAATATATATTTTTTTGCAAAGAGTGTATTATTTCAATCATCAGTGTTTATTACAACCTCACTCGTGTCCTGTAAAGAATCAAAGTTAGAGTTGTTTGGATAATTCCTAAGAATAATTACCCAGTTTCGTTTTGAGTGTACTTAAAAGACCTTTGGATATTCGGTGTTTTATATATTGCTGTCTGGGAGTTATTTATCTGACTTCAGGTATTCCAATTGTACTAGATTCAACGCAAAAGTAAATAGGTGAGTTTGGAATTCGAGAGGCTGTTTAGCTTGGCTGATGTAATTTACATAATATTTTATGCTTGCTTCCCAGACACGGGACCATAGTATATAAATATATATATATATATATATATATATATATATATATATATATATATATATATATATATATATGATAAATTTTACACATTTAGACGTGTTTTTCATATTCAAATAAGCCATATATATTTTGGATACATTAATGTCTGGATTCCCCTAACGACCTCGGGATCAGAGCCCCAGGCGAAATCACACAAAGACAAGAGCTTGTGTCCGGTCGGGAATCGGACCCTGGTCGGCAAGCTTGTATAGACATTGACTAAACCACTTGGCCACGAAGAAAGTTTCTTCGTCGCCAAGTGGTTTAGTCACTATCTATACAAGCTTGCCGACCAGGGTTCGATTCCCGGCCGGTCACAAGCTCTTGTCTTTGTGTGATTTCGCCTGGGGCTCTGATCCCGAGGTCGTTAAGAGAATCCAGACATTAATGTATCAAAAATATATATGGCTTATTTGAATATATATATATATATATATATATATATATATATATATATATATATATATATATATATATATATATATATATATATATATTCATAAAAGATGATAGAAGATTAGAATAGAGAGATCAGAGGTGTTGGACTGAAAATAAGTAGTAGGTTGGCCCGTTAATCAGTCACTCGATGAGATACTGCCTCTGGAGAGTTATTGGATCCTTTGACTGGTCAGGAAGCAATACTTTAGATCCCTCTCACTGGTCCCTTCACTCGACGGGCTAGTTACTGTACCGCAATTGTTCAGTGGCTACTTTCCTCTTGGCAAGGGAAGAAGAGAATCTATAGCTATGGAGAGCTGGTCCTTTAAGAGAATGACATTTCAAAATTAAACCTTTGTTCTCTTTTCTTGGGTAGTGCCATAGCCTCTGTACATGGTCTTCCTCTGGCTTAGGTTAGAGTTCTCTTTACTATTCTATCCTATTATTTTATTAATTTTTTTTAATGGTGTGTTGGGCAGACCTAATAGAAGGGCAATGGATGCCTGGTGGATTACCAAGAGGATGTCTTCTCCTTAAATGATTTTTTTCCTTCCCTAAATCATCCCAACTGTCCTCCCTTCAAGTGAAGTGGCTATTCTGGAGGGTATTTAGCCTTGTTTGGTACATCGGCTCCTCCATGATAACCAGTTTTTCTGATTTTTTTTTTTTTTTTAGTCTATGGATATGATTATTATCTTTATTTAGATTTCTGTACATTTTGTTTTTGTTATTATTCCTAATTTAGTTACTAAGTATAATGTCTCTTTTTTATTACCATTAATTATTATGATGTCTGGACACATGAGTGAAATCAGGGATCAGTACGTCCTAGATTTCGTAAAAGTCGTCTACTGTATTGTAATATTCGTGGTCTTCATGTATCTATTAAAAACCTTACAGTTGCGTCCAGAGAGTATGATATTCTTTTGTGCTCAGAAACTTTGTTTTCTAATTTGAGGCACTTATCTGAGCTCTATAAAACTGTTTTCAAGAGACCAATGATGTTGAAAAGTGATGACATCCCTAGGTCCAGGGGAATGGCAGTGTATATTAAAACTGAGTAGCATGCTGCTCATAAGTCCTGCTATGAATATGGATGTTATTGAGATTCAGGTAATAAAATTCTGTGTCAGGCATAAGAAATTCTATATGTGTTCGATCTACTTGAATCCAGACATGGCTGATTCTTTTTTCGATTGTCTTCTTACCATTATGGCTAACATACAAGATAGAAAGGCCTCTTTTGTCTTTATCGGCGATTTCAATGCTCACCATAGGGAGTGGTTAAGTTCCGTTTCTCCGACCAATCGCCATGGCTTATCATAAGTGAAGCTACTCAGAGATCTGGTAACTGCTTGGACCTCGTATGCACTGACTTCCCTGGCATTATAACAAATGAGGTTGGTTCTCTAGTCAGGACATCAGATCAAGCCTTGATTTCATTATTAATGAAGACTGATCATCCTGTCCTTGATGTATCATACTCATGTAAGATTTATATGAAATCTCAAGCAGACGTGATCCTGTTGTCCCTTTGAATGAGAATTTAGTCCCCATAATTAATGGGCGCATCCCTTCTTGTATGGTATGGTACCGAGTGAACGACAAACCATGATTCAATTATAATTGTAGACGTGCTTATTTGGAAAAGCGGGAGGCCTATCATATTTGGAAGGATAACAGAACCGATTTCGCCTGGAATAACTAAATTCAGCTTAGAGCTTTTGCTAAGAGAGTTTATGCTTCAACTGAAAAGGAATACAATCTAACCATAAAAGAATCCGTTTCTGGTATAACCCAGGAACGTAAATGGTGGACTACGCTTAAATCTGTACTCGTTGGTGTAGATGCAACAGTTCTCATTTACTTGAACCAGATGCCTACCTACTGTCCAAAGGAAAAGGCAACCGTTTTGGCTGATGTGTTTGACAGTACACAGTAATGAAAAACTCGAACTTCCTCATTCCAGTTATTCTAAGGTTATATTGACTAGTTCAGCTTTTCGATCTCGTGTAATTAAAGCTCTATTAATGAACCCGCATGCTTACAGAGGTGTAGACCCCGATGGTATTTTTTCTCTGCTTTTTACAAAGACTTCAGATTTTTTAGCTCCAAAGTTCTCTTTATTTTGCACAATTTAGCAAATAGAGGAGCTTTTAGGACTTGTTAGAAATTGGTAATGTTACTCCACCATGTAAATGGGTTTGTGGTAGCTCAAGGCCAACTGATTACCGTACAATTCCCATATTGCCTAAAGTTTTTGAACGCCTTCTGGCAAAACGTCTCAGTAGGTTTGCTAAAGGTAATCATCTATTCCTTAGTTTGCAACTTGGTTTTTGTAAAAGCCTTGGAGCATATGATGATCTTCTTATAATCATCAATGCTGTACAGTAATCCCTTGATTATGGTCAGGAAGTTTGCATGATTGGCCTTGATTTTAGTGTTGCCCTTGACTGTGTTAATCATGAGGCCCTTGTTTTCAAATTCAAATAGTTGGGAGTGGGTGGGTCGTTTCTTAGCATTATTATTGAATTCTTAAGCAACAGATCTCAGAGAGTTGTTGTTGATGGGCACCATAGTGAGTATAGGAATGTGATATCTGGTGTTCCTCGGGGTAGTGTTCTTAGCCCATTGCTTTACATAATATATACACATAACATGTGGTCTGGCCTAAAAAACAAGCTTGTGGTAAATCCAGATGATGCTACTCTTTTTGTATCAATTCCATCTCATGAATGTAGATATGGGGTTGCTAAATCCCTTAATAGATATCTATCTAAAATTCTTGCATGGTGCAAATTATGGGATATGAAGTTGAATCCTACCAAAACTCAAAGTATGATTGTAAGTATATCAATGACAGTAGCTCCTCAATATCCGGATCTCAACATTGATAATGTTTCTTTACCTTTGTAAGACTGTTTTCAAATTTTAGGCGCGACTCTTGGCAGCAGATTTCCTTTTCAGAAACACATTAGGTCTTTGTCTTCTTCAATTGCACAAAAAAAAAAAGAATTATTGAGAAAGTCTTAAGATTTTCGGTGATCAATCTACACTGAAAAAGTGTTTAAATTCTTTAATTCTACAATGGTTCAAGTATTTTTCTCTTGCCTGGTCTTCAGGTGCTAATTCTCATCTTAATTTGTTAGACAGGAACTTACAGTCTATTAAATTTCTTATTTCTTATCTAGATAATAATCTTTGGCACCATTGTTCAATTAGTTCATCATGCATGTTGCATACGATTTTTCATAATTCTGACCATCATTTACATTCAGATATTCCTGGACAGTTCCATCCTGTTCGTTACACTAGGCATACAGTTAATTCAAATAGTAAGGCCTCCTCTGTCATGAGACTCAATACTACACAGTATTCAAGAAGTTTTATTCCAACACACAAGTTATATAAATAATGTTTAATTGAAATGATAGACACCAAAAAAAATTCAAGATAATAAATATATCTCATTCCTAATCAAGTATAGAAAATCTGCATATATAGTATAAACTTATATATATATATATATATATATATATATATATATATATATATATATATATATATATATATATATGTATATATATATGTATATTTATATATGTATATTTATATATATATATATATATATATATATATATATATATATATATATATATATATATATACACACACACACACATATATATATATATATATATATATATATATATATATATGTATATATAAATATATAGTCACAACTTCAGCTTTCCACTTGACTTTTCACCAATTCTCAGTAATGAGGGCAACACTTCATGTAGGTATAGTAGATATGTTAGGTGAATAATAAAACTAAAGTTAAAATTAAACGAAGACTTTACTTATTTTAAATCACGTCTGAATATATAAGAAAAAAATAATAATCAAATGATAACAAATAACCACTTAATAACTACTAGATACAAGTGAATCGTAAGCCACCGGATAACGAACTCAAAAGTATTATCTTGACAGAGCTTGGAAGTAAACATTTCCAAGGATTACATATGTAAAAAAACAAGAGGTAATTTCATCCATGCTGTCAGCTACGATCAGCAATTAATAGATGGCGCTAACATCATACACAATGATAGGTGTGTAATTAGAAATGCTACATAATGATAGGAGAGTTATTATACTTCCCCCCTGTTAGGAATGAAATTACTATGACAATTTTATTGACATATTTAGTGAATTTAAGTGGTTTTCTGTCTAAGACGTGATAATGCGTCGGCGATGGTGTTGTTTGATCCTCGAATGCTGTCGATCTCAATGTTGTAGGAAGACAAGATGTATGACCATCGAAGAAGTTTTTTGTTGTTAAGCTTGGCCCTTTCGAGGAAGGTAGGGGGTTTGTGGTCGGTGTAAATGATGACGCGTGCAGCACCTTCCAGATATGGACGAAAATGAAGGACAGTTGCAACAAGACTATACAATTCTTTTTCGATGGTAGGCCATCCTAGTTGAGTGCCTTTGAATTCTCCCGAGTAATAAGATAGTGGCAGCAGGTGTTCCAACAAAGGAGGAAAAGTACTGGTCCCATTGATTTCTTGCAGTAGGACACCACCAAATCCAGTATTGCAAGCATCGACCTGTATAAGAAAAGGTTTAGTAAGATTAGGAGCTTGCAACAAAGAAGATGAAGTCATGAATAACTTTAGCTGCCAGAAGGCCTTTTCGTGATCCTGTTTCCAGTGAAACCTTACTTTGCTGGATGTCAAGACTTGTAGAGGAGAAGTTATGATGGCAAAATTAGGACAAAACTTTGAATAATATGACACCATACCTAAGAAACTTTTGAGTTATTTATATCACGATGTCATCCAAATGGACATACACACCCTCCAAACCACGTGTAACTTCATGGACCATCCTTTGGAATGTAGCTGGAGCATTAGTCATCCCAAATGGCAAAACTCTGTATTCAAAGAGACCAAAAGGTGTTATAAAGGCTGATATCTCTTTTGTCCTATCTGTTAATTTAATTTGATAATAACCCTTCAAGAGATCAATCTAGGTAAGGTATTTAGAATTACTTACAGAGTCAATAATATCTGCAATTCTAGGTAATGGATAAGCATCCTTGACTGTTACAGAATTAACCCTTCTGTAATCCGTACACATACGATAGGAATTGTTAGGCTTTTTGACTAAAATACAAGGCGATGCCCATGGAGTCTTATTTGATGCAGCCAAAATCTAGTTTTAGTAAATACTCAACCTCAGCCTTCAAGGCTGGTAATAAACGATGGGACACCCAATAAAAAGATTGACGAACGTGATTGGTGTTTGGTTCTAGCACAATATCATGTTGCACCAAGGTACAGCAACCAGGAGTGTCTGAACATATTGCAGGATAAGACTTCAGAACAGCCTCTAATTCTTCCCTCTCCACCTCAGGAAGATGACCAAGATACTGTGAAAGTAAAGAAAGAATCTGTGAATTACTAGCATCTTTCCATGACAAAATGTGATTATGAGCCAAAGTTTCTTCTTCGTCTGGTTCAAGAGGAGCCAAAAGTTTATCATTATCAACTGCCTCGGGTACTAGGGGTAGGAGAAGTCTCAATGGGAGCAGTTATCCTTGAGTTGTGAGTGGAGTGATCAGTCTCTCTACATGTCAGGTGAACTACCTGTGGAGAAATCTTTGCAGATTGGTATGGTTTTATAAGATTAGTGTACACTAACTGGCTTGGTTTCCTTTTATCTGGAGTTTCAATTGCATAAGTTGTTTTAGAGACCCTTTTAGTGATTTCATACGGACCCATAAATTTTTCTCTCAATGGAGCTCCTGGAACTGGTCGATATACAAGTACATCATCTCCTACTTTGAAAATTCTAATTTTGGCCTTTTTATCCTAATGGATTTTCATTCGAATCTGACTGTTAGTTAAATTGAGATTGGCAAATTCATAAATATGGTCAAATTTAACCTTAAGACTTTGAAGGTATTGTGGAATACTTACTTGCTGGTCTTTGTAAGTACCTCTTAGGATATTTTTTTTTTACCATACTAAGGTTTGTCCTAGGTCTGCGGCCGAACATCATCTTGAAGGGAGAAATTCTAGTCGATTCATTAGGTGTACTCCTAAGTACATACATAAGCAGATCCAGGTCTTCATCCCAGTCTCATCCAGTTTCACAAATGTACTTGCACAGGAGGCTTTTAATGGTCTGGTGTACCCGTTCGAGGGCTCCATTAGTCTGAGGGTGATAAGGTGAAGCAAAAATATGGGAGATGTTTAACTGCTTTAAAGTTTGCTTAAACAAATCACTATTGAAGTTTGTCCCCTGATCACACTGAAGCTCTTTTGGAAAACCAAAAATGGTTGAATATTTTAAGAAGATTAACAATAATTGTTCTAGCTGATATGTTTTTTATAGGTATGGCTAAAGGAAATCTTGTAGTTGGACACAACAACGTAAAAATTTACTCATTTTGTTTCTTAGTTTTAGGAAGTGGACCAACACAATCTACAATTACCTTTTCAAAAGGAGAATTAGGTACTGTAATAGGAACTAATGGTGCTGGAGGTATTTTCTGATTTAGTATACCAGTTACCTGGCAGGGATGGCAAGATTCTATGTGGTGCTTTACATCAGCTTTCATACCAGGCCAGTAGTAATCGTCCAGCAAACACTTATAGGTCTTGGAAATGCCTAGAAGAGACTCTGCTGAATGAGCAAGATCCAATAAGGCTGCACAAAGATTAGAAGGAACTACAAGCTGGTAACTATCATGCCAGGAATTTTGTCCTGCAATCTTCAAAGGTCTATAACGTCTCATAAGGATGTTATTATCAAGATAAAAATATGGTAACATACTTTCATCAGCATCGTCTTTTACTTTATCAAAGTATTCTTTCAAACTATCATCAGACCTTTGATACTCTACAAATTCATCTGAGGGAATATCTACAAGATCAGCAAGGACCTTTTCACCTGAGGTACTTTGATCCACCTTACCTGTGTGTTCATTGTCTCTAGAAGTTGAGGTTGTAGACCTGGTGACTACTTGGCAGGGAAGCTCTACCACAGGAGAAAACTCTTTGCAAGCTTTTTCAATCACTACTTCAGGCTGAGTAATGCTAAGACTAGGAGTACCGTTAGTTTGGGCCAAGTCATTATCATGTCTCTGTTCTTGCAAGGCAGGTCAGAATCCACCAAGGCGACATTAGTTGAACCTTTAAAATAAGGACAATCAAGAGAAATCTGTACAATAGGTAAAACCTTTTGACAAGCCAAATCTGACATGGTTACATACTGATCTGTTGGTTTAGCTAAATCTTTTAACTTTGAGCTAATGATAGTTTGAGATGACCCTGTATCTCTCAATATTTGCATGGGAATATCATTTACTTTACCAGGGTATGTAAATGCTGTAAAGTCTGATAGAGGTTGAGCACAGTGAAGTGTCGTTTTATTTGCAGTATTCCGTGATCATGAGATGCTTTGCATTTGGGACTAGGACAGTCTTTAATATGATGACCTTCTTTCTTATAAAAAGTACAAACCTGGGGGGCAGATGAAGGTGAGGACGAATGTGGTTTAAGTTTATGAATGAGATGGTAATCATCAGCTAATAGGGAAGCCCTTTTTCCATCTTTTTCTTGTTTTTCTCTAATAAACATTGCTACATTAGCTGGAATACGCCTCAGGAATTCTTCTAAAACTATTAAATTTTTTAATTGTTCTAAAGTAGTTATTTGTTCCTTATCTATCCATTTATTAAACTGCTTCAACTTCAATGTGAAAAACTCAAGATAGGTTTGAGCTTGGTTCTTCAAAGTTTGTCTGAAGATTTGTCTATACTCTTTTGCTGTAACACTATAAGCATCTAATATGGCAGTTTTAAAGACTTCAAAATCCCTTTCTTGGACAAGTTGTGCGGCCACATATGCAGCTTTTCCTTTGAAGGAGTTTTTGATTAAGAGAACATATTGGTCTCTAGGCCAGTTGAGAGATATTGCAGTGTTTTCAAAAGTAATGAAAAATACATCAGGATCTTTTTCATCGAAGACAGGCAGGAGTTTGCGTGCTTTACTAAGGTCAAAAGCATCAGGTAGCTGTTATTCTGCCAACCTTTCTTCTGTTCTTATGGCTGATAGTTACTTTTCCAACAGAACTTTTTCTTTCCGTTCAAGTTCAAGTCTTCTTTGCTCAGCTTCTACCTTCCTTTGTTCAGCTGCTGCTGCAGCATTTGCAGATTCGACCTTTCTTTGTTCAGCTGCTGCCGTGGCATTTGCAGCTTCTACTGTTCGCTGCTGCAGTTCAAGTTGGAGTTTCAATTTCACTATCTCTGGGTCTTCAGTTGTAGTAACTGTACGAGCAGCACCTCGTTCAAGTGTTAAAGGCCTTAAGGGAAGAGCCTCTTTTTCAGTTATGTTACCACCATTTATCAGGAAATCTAAAATCTTTCCCAATAGTTCAGCTTTCACCACAGTATGACCTACAGATATTCTTGCCCTTAAAGCTATTTGGCAAAGATTGTCCTTTTTAGCTTCCTGTAGTGTATTCAGGAGCTCCCTGGGTGCACCTAAAAATTTCCCAATATCAAAAGGCATCTCTCAATACTGATAAAATGGAAAATATCACTGGAAATTATATTACTACCATACACAAGCTATACAACTTAAAAACGTTTGGTCAATCATGGATTTATGGTGCGAAGGCACCCACAAACACCAGGAATTTCCTTAATCCTTAAATCCTACAAATTTCAGAATTTCACTTAAATGAGCGAGCCTTTAATAATCCATGCCAATCAGAAAACTTAGTTCACCAATAATGCACAACCACTAACAATCTTGAATGAAATATTCTTAAAGAAGTAAATAATTGGAAGTACCAACAGTTACCTGAACAAGGAATAAACCTTTAAGTATCCATCGAGGTAGAACGAAGTTCTTGACAACGTGGTTGTAACAATATGAAGCCAAAATCTTTTAAAGAGCGAAGGTCGTACCCTGAGTAAGAGGAACAGAGGTTCCTAAGGAAGGAATCTTTCAATTCCTTATGATGAGGTTTTGAATGCCTCAAAGCACCTCGGGAAGTTGGGGCGACTATGAAGATATCGCTAAGCGATGGTAGTCAACAGAGTCGAGGGTTAAAAGAATGACGAATTCTAGGCTGCCATTACCCTGCCTGCACGTCCTCCAAAATCTAGATGTATGCTTAAGATGAAGTGTAGCAACACGACATTCTCTAAGTGAAAGTGTGAGCACGCTGGAGAACACTATCCCGTGGCAGTCAGTGTTATAAACTAGCAAAATATCACTAATACACTACACTCATGTTGTCCATCATCATAGAGAAACAACAAAATTAATTTCACAATCCGTCAAGATCGAGCGTAAGCACAACGCATACGTAAGTAGATCCCGGACAGGCCCCCAATTTGTTACAACTTCAGCTTTCCACTTGACTTTTCATCAATTCTCAGTAATGAGGGCAACGCTCCATGTAGGTATAGTAGATATGTTAGGAGAATGATAAAACTGAAATTTAAATTAAACAAAGACTTTACTTATTTTAGATCACGTCTGAATATATAATAACAAAATAATAATTAAATGATAACAAATAACCACTTAATAACTACTAGATACAAGTGAATCGTAAGCCACCGGATAACGAACTCTAAAGTATTATCTTGACAGAGATTGGAAGTAAACTTTTCCAAGGATTACCTACGTAAAACAACAAGAAGTAATTTCATCCATGCTGTCCGCTACGATCAGCAATCAATAGATGGCGCTAACATCATACACAATAATAGGTGTGTAATTAGAAATGCTACATAATGATGGGAGGGTTATTATAATATATATATATATATATATATATATATATATATATATATATATATATATATATATATATATATTCATTTATTTATATTCTTACAAAGATGGTCTATATGAAAGCTGATTTTTTTATTCATGGATTTTATTTGTGTATTTGCGAGATTTATCGCCAGCTTGTAAGGTGAGTTCCACTTATGTATGATTAAGTATATGTATATAACTTACAAGAGACTGTCGTCATTGATTTACTTATATTTTCGTTCAGTTCTGTATATATAAATTTACGTCATTTAGGAAGATTAAATTTTTCTTTCATATAATTATGTCGTAAAGTTGCATGCAATATTGTTAAAAGGTATGCTGTATAACACAAACTCTAGGGATTGCATCATATTTCCTAGTGATTGGAAGTTGCATGAAGGTTCTGGACTGAATATGCTCTTGTTTTTTAATGTTACTAAAGGAAGTGGGCAGAGTTAGCTAAGAGAGTTACAATCATCAGGCGATGATAGAACCATACTTCAAACTGCCAAATTGGCAACATTCATGCTGCGAGAGCCATGCCTTCACGTTTCGAGAATGCTTAACTGGAAGATTCAAGAATGTATTACGACGACATATATAGGGCCCACT
>NC_090728.1:4540572-4543072 GCF_036898095.1 Palaemon carinicauda
GAAGGAGATGATGAGGATGATAGTATACCAATATTAAAGACATCACAGTTACCTGTAGACTGTTTGATATTTTATTATGGTCAATAACTTCTAGAATGCGGTTCTGCACTAAGCGGCTAATTCTAGGATTTAAGAAACCATAAGTTCTCAAATGTTTAGCTATTTCTGGAGCCTGAGGAATGACAGCGTATGTTAGGAGTGAGTACCTAGCCCCTGATAAGTCTTGTGAAAAATATGTATATAAGATTCAAGTCATAAAGGTTCGTGACAGACATTAAGACTTTTATATAAGGTCTTTCTGGTGCAATCAAGACGCATTTTCTTTATTTCATTGTCTCCCTACCACCATTACTACGATACAAAAATATGATAGAAGTAGCTCTTGCCCCTAGTATTCACTGATTTTCCAGTGGTCATATCAACCGACATTGCCCTCCTTCACTTGTGGTAACAATAATAGCTGAGCAGTTTGCCCTTGATGTGTTATACACGTGTATAATCTATATGAAATCTCAAGCAGATTTTAATACCATTTTGATTGACCTTTTCCCTCTAAAATGATCACAGTTTCATAAAGGTTAAGAGTATATTTTTTGTTCCAATTATTTTGTTTTCAACAACATAAACAGGAATATTACTTAATTGGCGTTGGACGGTCATATCAGTGACAAACTTGGTTCACCCACAATTTTAGGTAGGCATATTAGAAGAAAATATAGGCCTATCATTTCCAGAAAATAAATAGATGTGTTTGACCTTGAATATCTTTAATATCCTCCTAACAGCTGTTTCTCAGAGAGTATAATCTTCAACTAATGGTGTAAATTTGATTATAAATTTTATTTTACTTATCCTACTTCAGAAAATAATTGGTGAGCTACCACTGAAATACCACAATTTGGTTTAAACTTAATAGTTTCTCTTGTCCCTATATAAGAAAGCTATCACACTCGTTGTCCGAAGAAAAGGCAACTCTTTTGGCTCATGTGTTTAACAGTATCGAGACTCTTCCTCGTTCCTGTTTTTCTTAAACTAAACTTACTAGTTCAATCAGTCAATTGCTTGAATTTTTACTTGACTAATTGATTTTAATTTTTTTTTTTTGCAAGATAGCTGCTTATTTCTCAGTAATGATAAGGTCTTTTTTGTGTGTGTGTGTGTGTGTGTGTGTGTGTGTGTGTGTGTGTGTGTGATACTTCTGTAAGCAAAATATCTAAATGCATTTGTTGAAAAGACTCTAGGGCTTACAATGCTTTTCTTGCAGTTTCCCCTTCTGTTAGGAAATTCACTATACTTCTCTCATATAGTCCTTATGTTTGGTCTTGACTTAGTTAATGCTTTCTTTTTGAAACACTTTTATTACACCTTCCGTTTTTTTTTTTTTTGAGATGAATGTGTGTCCATAGTAATTAAATCTCGTAATATTTTTACCTGTTACTCAGGATGCCAGAGAACTTCAAATCATTCATTCTACCTATTACATAAAAGCGTATTCTTTAAAACTAGGCTGGAATTTTATTGTCACTGGGTTGCTTACGGTAACGGGATTTGCATGTATAACGCCAGCTTTTCAAAAGAATTGGTTCTTTAATATTTCTTTATGTTCGCCTTGCGATGTAACATATGATGTTAGAGAATTCAATCTCTATTGAAAATTAGTGTTGACCTCGGCTTCAGCTGACATTACCTTTAACAGTATAGTTTCGTATAGGTATTATCCTTTGTATATAATGAATTATATCAGCTCTGCTAATCCTTATTTTTTTTTCAGTGACAACCGCATCCATTGTCAACATACTGGACCTTACCTTTTGCCTGCACTGTAAGCAATGAGACATTTTATAAATGTTATTTATGTCGACCTCTGATTTCAATTCCTTCCACAAAATGATTGTTAATTTCTCTCACTTTATTTCTTAATTATCCGATTCTCTATCACGCATTGCTAATACGTTGTTTGATAGCTCAACAGTGTTTTGCGGCTATCTTCTAAAAAAATTGCCGCCCAAATTTATATATGTTTTTCTTCATGCAAACTCTCATAAAGAAAACGTTTTTTCCTTTTCAATGATTACCAGAATTGTTTCCTTAGTTGTCTTCGCTAATAATCGAAACCTTTCTACACTTCAGTAATCACATTTTGATTAAGTTCAAATTATACCAATGTATTATGACCATTGGATGTTACATGGACTGTGACAAAATCCACTTTTCCTGTTTACTGGTCATTGTTTGAAGGGAAACGTTGGTTGAGCTTAACGTTGTTTATTCATACAGAAATTTGACATAAAGCCACTCCTTGGGAGTAGTTACGTCGAAGGAAATAGTTACATAAAAGAAGTATAATATCCATTTCTGTTTCTGAACAGCTGGCAAACACTTGGAATATAGGTTATTTTCAGGTATAGACCCATTTGAATCATGTGAATTGATAGCTTAAAATATTCTTTATTAAATGTTAGTTTCTGTTTTAGAGATAGTGTCAGAATATATTTTTGAA
>NC_090728.1:4550572-4555572 GCF_036898095.1 Palaemon carinicauda
CTCAATGCTTTTGACCAATAGATTTCAGAAACCATCCCTTTCAACAAATCCCAATCCACGATTCATGACTAGTAAACTCCGTAGTGTTATTTACCACACATACTTCATTAGAATGCTTCTTCATATATGGGGCATAAATTCTCCGTACATATTCATACTAAGAATTTTCTTATGCAAACATCTGTAACCCCTTTTCTTTTCAGTCTCCGTTCTTATATCTTAATGATATTTTCAAAATTACTGTTTTTCTTATTTACAGCAAAAACATGTGAATTCAGTCATTTACTAAAAGCAACGTAAGTATTTTCTCGGATTATAAGTGGAACGCAAAAATATACTTTTCAATGGCAGTAATTAATAAATTACATCGATAGATGTTCATATAGAGAAAGTCAATGTACCCCTGGGAAATATATGATCTACGGTTATTCTTTGGTAGTAGGAGTCAGTAACATGATACGAATAAGCATTACAAGTATAATAATTTTGATTATTGCGTTTGTGCATTTGTATCCATTCTCTCACCACCTTCACATTAATACAAACGAATAATCTCTCCGATGTCAGAGGAGAACTTTATTTTAAAGTGAATAATAACTTCTTATTTTATCAAGTAACTTTTTATGAAACCTTCTCTAAAAACTAGCTAGTTTCATTTTTTTTTTCTACATCTCTTGAAGAACTGTGTAGGGCTATAGTATGTTTCTCTACTTTTTATTGATATTGTCTATTTAACAATAAAGAAAATATGCGCATAGAAAACAAATTAAATAACTAAGAAGTGAAGGATGAGTTGTCTGAAGAGGATTCCGTTTTTGCTTACTATTATGTTTCGGGAAGGGCATACATAATCCGCATTAAATCTCTTTGATTTCCTTCACAGATTTTGTTACAATTATCGCTTAGCTTAGTCCCCCAGAACCAATTATTTTTAGTACAGTTTTTTATACCAAATAAGATTTCTTATGTAGAATCTACTTCGTTAGGCTACCAAATTTACGTATGAGATAATAATGTATTATATTTACATATTTTTTTTCCTTTTATACTAATTGAGTTATTCATTTATCTCCTGGAATTATTCTAACTAGGTTAAATTTATGATTAATTGACAATGCTTATATCATATGAAATAATATTTTTAAGTAAAATTATATATGAAAAAATCAGAATTTCATTCCATCATATATTAATATTTCCATATGATAACGTATAATATGAAAGGCTCAGGCATTACGTTGCAGAGTTGTGCATCTAATTATAGTTCTTCAAAAAAGACTATTTTTGATCCCTATATATGCAAAAATGCTGAAATCAATATGAAAAAGTGCCATATATCTCATCTAGAGATATATATGGTTTATGGACATTTGTCACCAACACATGTTACTTTGATAACAGTAAAGATCGCACAAAAATATTATTTGATATGGAGGTCAACCTTGGGAATATATATCAAATAGAAATTATTTTAACATAAATACTCATGCCTGTAAGGGTGGAGAGGATTTGCTTTCAAGTCTAAGTAGATATTACTGAATTCGACAGAAATAGGCACAGCGGACTTGGAATTAATTCATATCTCCCTTGATGACTCTTTGGTATAGTCTACTGTTGGGATTCTTTCAAATCAGTCATAGTTTGGAGTCCTTATCCAACTAGAAGCTGTTATCAAAACAAAAATTTCAGTATATATATATTATTACGACTAGCGAATTACGTATTCACCCAAACTCCAAAACGCACCTGTTTTATTCTACATAAATCTGATACACAGGAGAATATCTCTGAGCTTTGAGAATAATTAATATCCACCTGACGTTAATACATATGAACACAAAATATCTAAATGTCTCTTAATGTTACACTCAAAACTTAACTGGGTGATTACTATTATTTCAACGGGAACTTGTCTAAAATCAACCTCTTACTTCGGCTCTCTGGGATACGAGCAAGGCACGGAATTAATTACTGGATTATTGATGATCGAAAATAATACACACTTTACACACACACACACACACACACACACACACACACACACATATATATATATATATATATATATATATATATATATATATATATATATATATATATATATATATATATATATATATATATAAGTATATGTATACATATATATATATATATATATATATATATATATATATATATATATATATATGTATGTATGTATACAAATATATATATCTAGGTTTTAACAAACACTAAACACTATACACGTTTGAGAGAAAACACTATGGCTGAAGAGGTGCTGGTAAGAAGATTGCAGGTTTTTGGCTCTTTCGTAACGCCTCCCTCCTATGCATTGCTAGGACATATATATGTCATCCTAATACATTGTAGAACCTTCCAGCAAATTCAAGCAATGTATTTAATGAGTGCGCATTAGATCTGGGTTGTCTCTCGTGACGTCAGGTTGCCAACTTGGCAGTTTGAATTAGGGGTTCTATACGATGGCTGGCGATGGCAACACTCAGCTAACTTCGCCCTCCTCCTCTCGTATCATCGAAATAAGGAGTAAGTTTAGACTAGAACATTCATGCAAACTCCAACCATGTGGAAACATGATGCAACCCCTAGCGCTTTTATACCTCGTGTGCGTCATACATACTGTTTAACACGGTCACATTAGACTTCGTAACAATCTACATGAATTAAGAACTTAATTCTTTAAAATAACGTAAATTTACATATACGGAACTGGGTTAAAATACAACTAAATGAATGACGACAGTCTTGTGAAATTTATATACATTTACTTAATCCTAAATGAGTGAGACTTACCATAGGAGCTGGCTATACATCTCTTAAATACACAAATAAAATACGTGAATGAAATAATCTACTTATGTTAAACGAGCTTCGTAAGATTACTTTCAGGGTTGAATTCAATATTAAATTCCATATGTGGTGGCTATTTACATATATGGTTTATGTATACTTAGATAAACGACAGTGCACTAGAAATCACATCTATATCAATAGAAATCTCGTCAATTGTGATTGATTCTTTGATAGATCAATGAACCCCGAGAAGACCAGAGATTGTGACGAATGATATTTTACGTTGAGAAGGAAATAAGATCCAAAGGCTTCATGAGATGTTTCAATAATCATCAAAATCCAAATTGATTGTAATCCGTTATGGTTCGGAAATCCTTATTGGGTACATTCATACCCCACAGTCCCTGTGACTCCAGGAATCTCACAATTAATCTGAAAAACTCCACACTAGATATATCATATTCCTAACAATGTCAGAAAAAACTGGGAAGTTTTATTGCCATACCTAATCTCATATAAGACAAATTATAACTTCCGTCGATCATAATTACTGTGAATCATCAAAGGAAAGTTAGATTCATAATATCCAGAAGTATACAGATCTTTTTTCCTAAGCATAAGTTACTAATGATATAATACAAATAAAATAATTAATAATTTTCTCTCAATTTTCTGGTTTAGTTAGATTTTCCCCAGAGACAGAGAGAGAAAAGACACGAATAAATATCGAATTCCCTAGACATTCAGTTTGTTGATTATTATGCAAAGAAATAAACATCGGTTTTTCTCAAATACACAAACAAACATACAGTAATATTAACATATGCACAATCACACATACAATAACATGCACACATACACACACACACCATATATATCTATATCTATATATATATATATATATATATATATATATATATATATATATATATATACATATATATATATATATATATATATATATATATATATATATATATATATATATATATATATATATATATATATATATATATATATATATATATATATATATATATATATGAGACTAATCCAATTCCCGGATATTTGGGCAGACCCTGGCATTTCTGAGAAAAAGTTGGTAAAACATTTTTTTTTAATGTTTTTTTGGTATGCTAAATCCTTTTTTGACCGTTTGGGAACCTGAATCTTTGAAGCTGACGCCGTCAAAGGGAGAAATCGAAAATGGCTGACATACACAATAAAATTCTTTTTTTCTAAGGTTTCATAGTGTCTAACTTATTTTTGAATACACGCAGTCTTATTTAAACCCACCATCAATGACTGTTTGACATTATGGTCGTTGTTTTTTATTCTCCTGGTTTTCACGTTAACATGAAGCCTATTACTCCCATATTTCAGTTAATTTATTCGACAATGAAAAAAAATGCATTTAACTCGTTTCTTTTTCAATTTAAAAAAAAAAAGTATTTATTTAATCCTACAATACCTTTAACATGCCAACTAAAGGATAAAAATAATCGTAACAAACATATGTCACACAATGTAGTATCCATCATTAGTTGTTCAATAATATTAAGATTGTCTAATCAATTTAAATAGCAAACCGACTAAATTATTGTCTTCAGTACCAATTGAATCACAGGTACCGAAGAAATAATAGAGTAAAAAATAAACAAATAATATCTAAAAATAATGAATATGATATAAGAAAATGAATCATGGATATACATGGTAATATAGTATTGTATTAACGAATATTATGCCTAAATTCTTAGATGACTGCAGGACCGAGAATGTTTACAAAATTCGTATGACACTTCATGTAAACTGAAAAGAAAAAACGAAGCATGAAAAATATAGATAAATATAAAAATACAGTGAAAACTTAACCAAAGTTAACTTAAACACAATAATATGACTGCATTCAAACTTGAAGCACCTGGTAGGCAAAACAAAAAAAAAAGTTTACCAAATGCTTCAGTATACAAACCAAATACACGGCCTGCATTGGTTTAGTTGATATCATAAGCACAAAAAAATAGTGTATATCAGCTATAAGAAAATAATATTTCTGTATTTATCAAAGAGGAATTTATTGACTTCGTTTACTGTTGTGGCATTGGGAACGTTGTACACTTTACAGATGAACAATTCTGTGCTCTTTGTGGTTGTTTCATCGAGCTCACCTGGACCTAGTTCCTTCG
>NC_090728.1:4560572-4563072 GCF_036898095.1 Palaemon carinicauda
TGTTAGTAAACACAAAAGTAAGAAGTGTTTCCATGATGCCTTTAGATACGCTGTTGCTAACTTATCCAAGAGCAATTCAAATAACAAATTTTGGCGTTGTGAACAAAGGACCTGATGTAATGGACAAATCTACTTCAAGAGTGGCAATTTGATAGGAAAAAAAAATAATTAATACAACCATTCTGCTTCCGCAGCAATTGTATAAGTTACCCGAGTGAAAACAAATTTAAAACAATGGGCAGAAAAATCACAGAAGTACCTAGCGTTCTTCTAAATAAATATATAACCGATGTACCTTGGTTAATTCAAGCTTCTTCCCTAACACTAAGCTGCATGAAGAAAATAATTAAAAAAAAAAATAAATAAATAGAATAAAAGAATATTAGCTTAGCGCCAACAACCCCTACTTATCTTCAGCAGTTGGTTATTCCAACTCCATATGAAGTGTATAAAGGTCATAGCGTAGCAGAGAATTATTTTTTTTTTTTATTTCTTTTGTGATAGTGACCAAGAACATAATCGTATAATCCTATTTGAAATGGATTCATTATTCATGAGAATTAACGTAGTTTGGGGATATTACAGTTAACCAAACCATATTTAATCTTTTAGGTATATTGTATTTTGGCAAAAAGATTTGATAGAATTCATTCAGAATTCAACTCACTTATGTATGTCTGAAATTATTAAATCCTTGGTACCTCATCTAAGACCAATGTGTCAGTGTATCCATTATTAATTTGAGTAAGCAGCAATTGGTGCTAAAAGAGAATATTTGTAAGGGGTTAAAATAAGGGGTATTTTCTATATGGTGCTGTACAAAGTATGTATAGACATATAGCCGGAGCAACTCATCAGTGGAACACCGGACCTGAATTTACCTTAACACAAAAATGTATGCTAAATCTAAATTTGCACCATAAGTACATTTTATCTATTATTTCTGGTAATTTTTTATTGATTCATATGACTGCATGAAGGATCCATAAATTTCCTAGATAGCTTGTTTAATTTAAATGAGTGTTACTCCAAAGTGTCCTTACTGCAGATGTTGGAGATCGTTTAACCTTAGTCCTAATTTTTTTTTTTTATTCTTTAAAACATAAAAAGTCGGGTAACGACAAAGGAGTTTCCAACCTTGAGACATCAATAGAATTCGAACTACCACATAATTTATGAACACTTCTGAAACCAAGAGAAGCACTTCTAATCCTAATGGACAAATATTATTCTGCATTTGCCATCATCATATTTTTTTTTGCTTTTGATTTACATGGTGAGTACCAATCATAGTTAGACCAAATCTGCTTAAATTTAAGGCAACTATGATCAATCCTTAAAGCGCTTGTGTTGCCTCATATTAGATATTCCCTCCTCTTGGCCATAATTTAATACTATTGGATAAGAAATTTTTATAACAAGTTTGGCTGACAAAGCATTTTTTATTTAATTTTTTTTCAGTGTTTAGCCTCTAAACTCATTCTTTTAGATTCTTTTTATTTTCAACCATTATTATTATATTGGAAAGTGCTTTATAAATCTACATTATTTATTTCCTTGTTTAGAATTTTGACATAATTGTATTTTATATGTAATTGCTCACATTGATGATTAAGGCTGAAACACTTATTTCAGGATATGTATATTATCCAGACACGATCGGGTTTCCATAGTCTCGCGTTATTTTATCTTAATAACAAAATGGTTATTCAGCTCAAGTTTTACTTACATCATGTAGCATGTATGCTGTTTATTATTCCATAGTTCTTTAAAATGTAGACTGATTTTTCTATATAGTTATTTTCCTTTAACATCCCTATTATATACAAGCTAGAAGGAAAAGTTGATTGCGACCAAGGAAGAAGCCCGCATATTAGAAAATGTACAAACTCCATTAAACCTGAAATTGCGTTATTAATAAACTTTTTTTACCAATAAGATAATGGAGGTTGTATGAATAATATAATTTTCATTCTTGGTATTATGCCACGTACTTCATTTAATATATTTTCATCTTGAATGGTAGCCTCCTTACTTTGGCTTTTGTGATGCTACCTGAACTTGATACCTACGCAGAAGCACTTGCTGACTTTTTGTCTCAAGAATTGCAATAAATACCAGATTAATTTTAATTTGAGTATATTAGTCTATATAATAAACATGAGAGTTACTGAAGGCCATTTATATTTCCTCATGAAATTATGACAATCAGAAGATGAACAAAATTCAAGTCAAAATTGTATTAGTGACCATTTGCTGGTGTCCTTGAAAAGATTTTTTAAATCATGCATTTTATCTTTTTCATTGGAATGTTGTAAGACTACTTTAAATAATGAAGACTTTACTAATAATCACGCATAAGAAACTCATCAAAGACTGCTTTTGAACTTGGAGCTCACCATACAATCATATGGAAATTACAATCATGTGGAAATTCATTGAAACATAGAGATTGTAAATAGGAAGAGATTTATATATGGAACTACTGATAGCGATGTGC
>NC_090728.1:4575572-4578072 GCF_036898095.1 Palaemon carinicauda
TTTATGCAACTAGATGGTAGGATGGAATTTAATTCACTCGGAGCATTTGATTGCTAATATTTTTTCTTTAATACAGTATACACTTGGGGGAAAAGAGCGTTATTTTCACGTTGCAGTGAAAAGCATACCTCCCGGCCAATCAGTACAAAAGTTAGTAATATTTTCATAGTAACTTTTCGAAAACCAGGAAAATAAAGCGAAATACAAAAAACAAATATTATTATATATTTGATTTACGAATGACAATTGTATAGAAATATTCTTTACAGGCAGTTCGTCTAGTTTAATATATTCCTGAGAGTATGTTGATTAATTTGGCTGTTGTTGTTTTTTTTTTTTTTTTTTTTTTTTTTTTTTTTTTTTTTTGTAATGTAGGATTTCCTGTTCGAACGTTATATTTATGTTATTTAAATCTGGTTTCGAGGTCTTTTTTCCTGTCTCCAAATTAACAATCAAATATCCCACAACATTTATCACCTGCATTTGCATAAACGATCCCACCGTACACAGTGTATACTTTCGACTAATCTATCATTATACGCTAGCAAACTGTGCAAAGTGTGCAATGATTTGGAGGAATAGGGTGGCAGGGAATATGGGAAGGGAGGAAATGGGCGAGAATGTCTACACGTCATTGCCACATGGCGTCACACTTTTCTTCCGTCTGTCCGATTCTCTTCTCAGTTCTTACAGCTTGGCCTTCAAAGCCAAGAGTATACTCAATAAGGAAACACACTTGGCAGTATACTTTAGTGTCATAAATTTTGGGTGGGTCCCAAATAAGCTGTGCCAAATTGTCATAATGATCCGACTGTTCGTATGAAAAATATTTGCATAAAAAACGAGGCATGATGGTGTCTGGAAAGGATAGTGGGTGTTGCTGATGTGCCTGGAAATTATGCGTGTGCGTGTTCCCTTTCCTTGGGTGACAAAAAACGGCATTCCTACATATGAATGGTGGCGTATTCCAACAGGGGATGTTATAGCAGCAGACACTGCTCTGATGCTTCATGTATCATTTATCAGGATCAGAGCTGTTCTTGAGATTGATAAAGGATGCGGTGAGTTTTGTAGACTGGAAAGGGGAGAGAGATATTAGCAAAAACCGTCCTTTTTGCAGCTTCATCTTGTTTAGTTTTGTGATGCATGGAACCACCAATACATCGTGATCTTGATAATCGCCTGTGTGTAATTGTTCATATATGTTGTCTGTTAGTACCAACTGTTGATTGAAGTGTGGCCTTGATGCTGGCTTTATCTGTGACTGTAGCAATTTAACATCTCTAATTTTGTTGCACAGTTTGCCATTATTTTTTTTTTATTGATTATTCATTCCAATACTTTATTTGCATAATAATACACCAGCTTTTTCCTGACTTTCCATGTTATTCTTACTCTAAAATTTTGCAATTATATACTTTATTTTTCAACCCGTGTAGGGTTTTCAAGGCTAGGAGTGTGAAGGGTAGGAGTTTCATTGGCCATCGCTTTTCGTCTTTTTTCAAAACTAGGATTGTATCTTAGCAACAAATAATAATAATAATAATAATAATAATAATAATAATAATAACACGTAACCAAACGGAACCTATCAATCGTTTCTTAAATTCGCATACTTATTTTGACGAACAATTCATGTCTTTTCACAATTATAAGCAAATTTCGTGCAAACTCCATGTGGCCATTGAAAATTACATCTTCTCTGATTTTATTATCAGGCGATACATTAATCCTAAAAACTCTGTATCAAATAATCATTTTCTGTTCTTCCTCCATCCAAGTATCAATTAACTGCTCCAATTTGCTAGTTGTCGTTTATTCTTATAGCCTTGATCAAAGTCATATTTAACATCCTCTGTTTATTCTGACAAGAAGATTGAAACTCTTTGTTCCAGTTTTTCTAGTGTTTCAATCATTAAAATTTTATCTTCAATTTCACACCTACTTCCATGGTTCTATCCCTAACATCTTGCACCAATTAATCTAAAATGAAAAATAGCATAGCATACCTCTGGTTCAGAGTCAATTATCACCCCCCCCCCACCCCCTACCCCCCCACCCCCACCCCACACACAAATCATTCATGTCTACCGCTTATGATACTCTAACGCACGGTTCTCTTCATCATAGTACCATACAACATTTAGCATATGTAAATTTTAGTCCATGTATCCCATATACAACTTATCCCCCATTACTCTCCAGCATTATGGATAGCAATAAAAAACAGCTGATGCTGCGTAAGCTTTACCGACTGAAAAGATCATTTAGGGTTTCATAAGTATCTGTATGAATGTATGAATAATATCAAATGTTTTCCTTTAATGGAGGTGCTACAAAACGAGCGAATAAGAAACACATTGATCACACACACACACACACACACACACACACACTCACACACACGCATATATATATATATATATATATATATATATATATATATATATATATATATATATATATATATATATATATATATATATATATATATATATAT
>NC_090728.1:4585572-4608072 GCF_036898095.1 Palaemon carinicauda
CCCTTTGATTCGGGGCCCTAAAACCGACAATTGCCGGGACGGAGGGCGAACCGAGCCTCGAACCTCGCGGGTTCGGGGTTCGGGTTCGAGGAACCGTCCACACTTGCGTTTTTGTTACAAGAATTGGTTACAATACAAGGTTCGGTTCGCATGTGTGTACCCGCCTTTACGTTTATATTCAAAATGGCAACAAATAATATTTGAAATTAAGTATATGAATTAGTCCTAATTCTAGAAATTAAGTACTGAATAGAAACTCTGTAAGATACATTTATTCAAACAAAGAAGTATAGTTTATGAAGTGATATATATATATATATATATATATATATATATATATATATATATATATATATATATATATATATATATATATGTGTGTGTGTGTGTGTGTGTGTGTGTGTGTGTGTTTGTGTAGTAATTCTCAAAGGTTTTTATTACATTTCAGAGTTTGTATTTTTTTTATGAAATGGACATGTATAGGATATTTTTCTTATTTACCGTTAAATCAGTAGACATGCAATTAATTTAGACAATTATCTTTAAAGGTGCTATTTTATCAGTATAGAGAATATTCAATCAAATGTCAGACACGAGATACTCGTGAAAGAAAAAGAATCACTATAGATCAGAAAGGATTTTAAACAGAACAGGGATGTAACTCTTCCTGTAAATTGGCCTAGCTTTGTTATTATTATTATTATTATTATTATTATTATTATTATTATTATTATTTGCTAAGCTATAACAATAGTTAGAAAAGCAGAATGCTAAAAGCCCAAGGGCTCCAACAGGGAAAATAGCCCAGTAAGAAAGGAAATAAGGAAAAACTACAAGAAGCTTAAGAACAATAACAACATTAAGATGAATATTTCATATATAAACTATAAAAACTTGAAAATAACAAGAGGAATAGAAACAAGTTAGAATAGTGTGCCTGAGTGTACCCTCAAGCAAGAGAACTATAACCCAAGACAGTGGAAGACCATGGCACAGAGGCACTACCCAAGACTAGAGAATAATGGTTGAATATTTAGAGTGTCCTCCTAAAAGAGCTGCTTACCATAGCTATAGTCTCCTCTGCCCTTACGAAGAGGGAA
This sequence comes from Palaemon carinicauda, assembly GCF_036898095.1. Lineage (NCBI taxonomy): Eukaryota > Metazoa > Arthropoda > Malacostraca > Decapoda > Palaemonidae > Palaemon > Palaemon carinicauda. The sequence continues at coordinate 4,586,673 of NC_090728.1, forward strand.
GTAGCCACCGAACAATTCCAGTAGGTAATCTCTTGAGAGAAGAGGAATTGTTTGAACATTTCAGTGTTGTCAAGTGTATGAGGAAAGAATAGGGCAGACTATTCTGTGTATGTTTAGGCAAAGATGAAATAAGCTGTAACCAGAAAGAGGGGTCCAATATAGTACTTTCTGACCAGAAAACTAAAAGGACATTTTATGCCTGAATATCCCACTGAAGTAAATGAATATCTTCATGAGGGAAATGAGATGGCCTGAGCACAGATTTTCTGAAGTGGATATAGATCATGGAAAGGGTGGTTGTGGCATAGTTGTAATCACGAATGAGGAGTCAGCTTTTCACAGATGGTGCCCTACATTCAATTTCTTCACAGAGGTTACGAAGAAAACACAGCTATGATTGGGAATAAGAATAAAGTATATTTAATTCAATATTAAGTACATATTGGTTAAATGAACCATGACAATGAGAATGAATGAAAGCTGTTCAGTACTCGTCAAGAACTAGGTGTATTCAACCTTGAAAATAGATCTAAAGTTCAGCAGAACATTACTACAAGAGACCAGGCTTCAGCTGATATTACAGACTTTCTGTTAAATACTGAAAATCTAAATTGACTGAGAGTCCTGTCATTTGTTAGTGAGAGGTTTTTCGCTTTAGAAGGACAAACTAAACTACGATTTTTATACTCAGTTCAAGAAATCAGACATCAAGACCTTTGCTAACTTGTGTTGGGCCGACTCAAATACAGCTGTAGACGACAAGTTAAGTACAATCAAAGCTGAAAGAAAAATATTTCTTTATGTACATGCAGTTTATCCTATTGGTAGAAATGTGGACCTAACAGGCATATTAAACCATATGGCCAAATAAAAAACAAATCACAATTGCAGGAAATGTTACGTAAATATGTCAAAACTATTGCCCATCTACAATGCATTTTCATCCACTAATTTAGTTATCATTATCGATGAGCAAGCTAAAGTGATAGGCTTAGGAATACCATCTGAAGTCAAAACTTTTAGTGATGTAGTAGATCTATTTGTTAAATCTATTTTTCAATCAAGCAAGGATTTTGCAAGGATATATGTGATATTTGATCGGTAGAGGAAATATTCAGTGAAGTGTCAGACACGAGATATGCGTAAAAACTGTTACAGACCAAAAAAAGATTTTGAACAAAGCAGAAAAAAAAAAATCAGCTTCCTGCAAATTGGCCTGACGCCACTGTATATCCCATTCAGAATAAAAGAAAGACTTGGCTAAAATCTTTGGGAATGGGTTCATTAATGATGCGCACACAGATAACTCAATCTTGTTTTTTTTTTCTTTTTTTGAGCCTTCTATGATCCTAATCAAGTCAAATCATCAATCACTAGCATAGACCTATCTGTTCTTTTAGGTGATCATGAAGAGGTTGACACTCGAATCGTCGTCTAATGTAAGGACATAAAATGGAAAACATTGTTAAAGTTGCATACGTCACAAATGTTCTTCTTCCTCTAGTTATACATTATTCAGCAGCCACTGCTGTGAATAAATGGTTGAAAGCATGTACATCCAGAGTTCAGTAATATATACCAATTTATGAAGTAATAGCAAGTCTACAGCAGCAACACCCATGCATACAACTCATGAACCTACTTTCCTTTTATTCAATGACGGTATGTGATGCGACATCATACTTGACCGGGAATGGCAAGTCAAATGCTTTGGGAGGCATTTGTGTAACACAGTGATATCCTCTCGGCCTTAGGACAAGACCCACTGACGGAGGAAGCTACTAATGCTGCGGAATCCTTACTGTGCCATGTGCGTCAACTCGACATGAATACATGCAATGAGGCGTTTGTTTCAATCTTTGAGTCTGAATAGCATTTAATTAATGTGTATAATTATTCTACGATTACTAAAATTTAGAATTTATGTGTGTACTTTTTACAATCTTTGTTGAGAAAAACATGTTTCATATTGCTTAGGATGCGTTGATGACCTTCCTCTAACATCTGATGCAGCAAATTTCTATAAAGCCAGAGCGCATTTGCAAGCAGAAATTGAATACCAAGCATACATAACTGTTGTAATTCTGCCAAATCCAGAAGATACTGGATGGAAAAAAACAAAAACTGGTTATAAAACATATTTTACAATTCCTCAATCTATATGTGTACAGAGTAGGGCATCAATAACATGTCAATTATCCGTGCGTAAGTTTACAAAGCTAGGGGTCATTGTAAATGTAAGATTGAAGAAATGATTCGTTCTATGCAAATGTTAATCCAGTCTATCTTGTCAGAACAAGCAGTAACGTTACAAAAGCTTCATATATATATATATATATATATATATATATATATATATATATATATATATATATATATATATATATATATATATATATATATATATATATAGTTTTCAATTAACAATGTATCATTTTGTATATCAAAGTGTTGATATTCCAAAATAAGTATTAGGATACTAATCCCATCCATGTAAAAACTATGATTATTAGCTTTTTCCTGAAAATTTACGTAATTTTTCTCCAAAATATTGGAAATTCTGCTACTGAACCATCTTTTGAGGATATCACTTTACGTAGGACCATAACAATGTTAACGCTACTTATATGGTTTCAATTGATTGTGATGTTATTTAGTTTAACGATTGAATTGTTCAACAGATCAAATGAATACATAAAGACATTTCATACGCTATTTATTGTTGTTTTATGTTCATTTAGATTTCCAAATTAATAAGTTATTTTCTGAAATAGCTTGAATCCTGATCACATGTAATTAGTACCTTTGAGGGGGACTTGCATTCTTTTTTTTCTTTTTTTTATGAAAAAGGGTTTGATTGTAACAGTGACATAAACAAATGTTTTAAAAGATTTATGCCTTAACTGGATAAGTACTTCAATGCAGAAAATCAAACAACAAAGGGTGAACGGAATTCAGTTTGGCAAGAAAAAAAAAATATTTCGGAAAGTGAATAACAAAAATAGATAAAAAGAAAGTTGTATATACTTATCTTAGTGAAGAGGTCTGTCTGACAAATATATCTAGAATTTGGGATAAAAAAATCTTAAAATAAATCTTTATTCAATGTATACGAGGAAAGCTGATTTATTTAAAAATAACATAGGATAGGGGAAATGTTGACCCAAATTGTTTTGAGTTAGTTTGACCATGAAGAGAAAAGGGAAGGAATAAGTTTGTTGAAATTTCTCACAATCCGAGAGCAAGGAGACGCTGAACTATGAAATGGGTATATCGAAAAGAACCAAGATGCATTAAATATGAAAAGATTAATATTCTAGAAGCACTGAATCGAACATAATTCAAAGTGCAACTGCTGTCAGTAGAATCTGAAATCTATAAGATATTTATTGGTGGATGAAAATCATGTTTATATCATATTTCCTTTCACTGATATCACTATCAGTTTTGTTTAAGCTGTTGAAAATTACCATAAACACGATATAAATGAAACTTTAAATAAAGATTTATAAAAAGGAAATGTAGTTGGCAATTTCAATAACTACTAACATGCTGGGATCTTATTAACAACTATTCCTTTGTATTTGCTAATTCATTTTATTATATGAAAACTCTACATTAACAACAATAAAAAGGATATATGTTTCATAAAGGATAGCTATTTGTTAGGAAAAAAAATAGACCAAGGGTAACAGAAAGCCATTGAAAACCATAGAGTGTGGAGCTGTGTGAGTTAGGAATTAACTGAAAAGCGAAGTGAATGTGAGCAGCGATAACAATGACGAGAGGGAAAAAAAAATAGTGTACTGGCCTATTGTTTTTCACAATATCTATTTTTTCTGTAACAGATCATTTTCATTATCACTAACTCAACACGAAGCTTCCAAACAAATTCTAAGAGCTTGATTAATTCATTTATAATCTAAAGATATGTGATTCAAATACATTCATTAACCCTCATAAAAGGATGCCCGTTAGGTGTCAGCATTTCATACAAGTTTATATGGTCATCAAAATCAATGTTTTAAAACTCCTTTACCATATTAAGATGGATTAGTTTGAATTGTGCATTGTAAAAAAACGGTCATAGATATAATTTCCGTAGAATTAAAGAATTATGTAACATAGTGTATACCTCCTACACGGAGCTGTCTTTTGATGTTATCAGAAGAATATAGAGTTTCCTCATATTTTCAGCCTATTCTGAAAAAAAATATAAAATACTCTATCATGTATCATATACTTTTTTTTTTTTTTTTTTTTTTTTTTTTTTTTTTTTTTTTTTTTTGCATCCTTCCCGCATCAATGTAATATTAATGGTGAACAATTTTCTTTTTAAAGTAACTATCTCTTTTATTGACAGTTATTAACCTTTTAATAGGTGATTAGTCCATATGGGATACAGTTTTCGTTATGTTTTCAAGTCCAAGGAACGTAACTTGTATGACGTACAACACGGAATAAGGTTTCAGTCATTAAGAATAAACGTCCAGTCTCTACTTAGCCTATTAGAGTATGCTAATGTTTGCTCACGCATAGGAAACAGCACCAAGTGAGTCATTGTCTGCTCAAGTATTCTAGAATTAACATCGACGGAGACTTTCCCCTACTCTCTTCAACCCGAAACCACCATTAATATAGCTACTTGATTGAATTTCAACGATACAATGGCTTGATTAGTCACCTTTGACCACTGCACTCCAGAATTCCTGCGTTCCCCGTACCAGTTCTTTCGGTCCACATGGTTAATATACAGCTCGGGATTTGTGCCTAGCTTACCCAGACTATATTCCCCACATTATTATTATTATTATTATTATTATTATTATTATAATTAGCTAAACTACATTAGTTGCAAAAGCAGGATGCTAAAGCTCATGGATTCCAACAGGGAAAATTAGCTCAGTAGGGAGAGGAAATAGGGAAACAAATAATCTACAGGAGGAGTAATGAATAATTGAAATAAAACACTTGAAGTACAGTAACAAAATGAATATAGATCCTTCATATACAAACTAAAAAAAGATATTTATGTCAGCCTGTTCAACATAAAAACATTTGCTGCAAGTTTTAACTTTTGCAGTTCCCAGGATTCAGCGGAAGATCATTCCACAACCTGTCACAGTTGGAATAAAACTTCTTGAATACTTTGTAGTATTGAGCCTTGTGACGAGGAAGGCATGCCTACTAGATGTAACTGCATACCTATTATTACAAACAGGATGATACTGACCTAGAAAATCTGAGTCCAATCGATGGTCAGAATTATAAAAAAAAAAAAAAAAGTCTAATGCAACATGCATAACAAACTAACTGCACGATGGTCCCAGAAATAACGATCTACATCAGGAATTAGAATTTTATTAGACCATAAGTTCCTTTCCAAAAAATTAAAATGAGATTCAGCAGCTAAAGACCAGAGAGGAGAACATTATTTGAAACCAGACAAAATGAGAGAATTAAAACACTTCTTCAAAATAGATTAATCACAAAAAATCTAGAAAAAAAAAATCCCAATAAGCCATTTTTTGGCGACTGAAGAAGAGACAGACCAATTGCGTTTATCAAAAGTAAACTTGCGATCAAGAATTACAACAAAAATTTTGAAAGAGTCATCTAGAGTTAAAGAAGCATTATCAATGCTGTGATTCACCTATTGAGAAGCCACTGTTCTTAACCCGTTTACAATCATAATTTAAATTTTCTTAGGTTTCTACTTCATGCCCCATAATTAGCAAAGTGCACTAATTTCTGCTAGATCTCTAGTAAGGGAATCAACAGCCACATATGTGCAATCAGGAGATGAAACTGATGCTAAGAGAGTAGCAACATCTGCATATGAAACGAGCTTGTTTTCTAACGCAAACCAAATGCCATGTGTATACTGTATAGTATGAAAGGTAATGGGCCTAGAACACTATCCTGAGGAAATACAGATACAGGGTACGCATTTGCATTGAACTATTTATGCTACAGTGAAAATGTAAGTAAATTGTTATTATAGTGCTTTTAGTGCCTTTTTCATCTTTAAATTTGAGTTTATAGGACACCAAAGACAATGATATCATCTTTCTGTAATCTTCATAGCATATTTCTTCCGTATGGCCCATATAGTGCCAGTATACACTAGGATGTTGAAGATTTTAGGTGAAATATTTGTGTATTGCTGATATATAAGCACAATACAGCCGAAAGATGTATATTACCTTCTAGTAACCTTTCAATCATGAAAGTTGAGAGATGACAAAACTATCAACACTAACGTAAAGAGAACAGGTCATCATTGCAGTCCACATTGTGCACATTTGCAGCATACTATTGATGGTTATGGTGGAAATATAACCTAGTAATAAATAGGACTTTGTAGTGCCTCTTCATTATGAAAGTAAAGATGAGTTTAAGAGACAGAAATTACCAAGTATACACTCCTTATTATAATAAAGGGGGATTATCACATTAATAAGAAAGCACATATCTGGAAAACATAGCATCAATGACAATAACTAAACATTTTCTTCTTTTTACAACATCCACCTACCAGTTTCTACAGCTTTGGGGGTGCTAAACTAAGGTGAGTGGTCTCCAATGAAGATTATGAGAGTGATTTAGAGATCGATGATGACCTCCTAGAGCTTATTAATAATAAGACACCAACCCTAATTTCCATGAAATACATTTAATTGTATATCCTCTAACTAGTTACCTCTACTTACCTTGTAAATGTGTTAGTTAACAGTGGCCAAATAGTTTTCTTTTTTATTATAAGATACGTAACTCGTCTTCTTTCAACTGGTGTTGTGACTCGTGTAAGGTCCTCGCAGCTCCTGGAGTTGAACACCCAGTCCAATGAAGAAAAGAATGACACGATAACCCAGATGGAGATTGCCAAGAGCACAAGTGTGATGCCTAAGTAATGGGAGTAAATGGAAGAAAACATGAGCAACCATGACCTGACTACTTTTGACCATCGCTATCTAATATTCCTGTATTCTATGCACCAGTACTAACAGTCCGTGCTTATGCTGTCTGTTTTGGAGGATAGTTTGTACCATGAGAACTTCTATACCAGTCAGAAGGATATGGTGGTCACTACCATTTTCACCAATGTCCATGATATAATGGTGTTTATTGGCATCACCTTCTATATAGGTGTTGTGCACATGTCTTGTAAAGAGGATTGTTAATTAGAATGAATGAAGATGCATCAGGTGCTAAACATAGTTTTGTCCAAATGGTTCCTGCTGATGAGGTCTCTCGGTCGTTCACTTTAACAAAAGTGACAATACTCAAACCACAACCAACCAATTCTTCAAAAATTACCCATTCTTGTATGCTGTCAAAGCAGAGTTCCTGAAGCGGGCCAAGATGCCAACAATATTTGTTAATAAGGTTTCGTGGTATACATGGGGGAAAGCGCTGGATCTTTACAGTAGTGCATTCAGAATTAACCCAAGAAGACAGGGTACAAGTAGATCTTCAGTACAAGCATTGCTGGCTTCATTTATGACATCCTCCTCTACCAAAGAGAAACAACTTTTTCCAGTCACTCCTGAGGTTTTTCAGGTGAGAAGTTTACATGGCAGGTCAGATTCAAGAAAATATTTTATAAGTTGATGAAACCTGCTAGTCTGCCATCTATGCAGACACCTGTTCCATGACTGTTGCTTTTGTAGAGCACCTCAACAAACAGTTTGGCTTCAGATATGTGGGCACTGCAAGAACCTACAAGATCGATTAATTACTGCGAAACTCTGGAAAAGAGATGGATAAGAAAGCTGTTTAGAAGGGTAAACATGACGACTACATTTTTGATGGGGACCTTGCTATAAGGTGGAAAGTTTACTACATTGTTATTGCCTTTTCATCTGATGCTGGGGTGCACTTAATGAAGTTTGATGTACCACATGTGTTTCCCATATGCTTGTACACTGTAACCATATTTATATATATATATATATATATGTATATATATATATATATATATATATATATAGATATATATATATATATATATATATATATATATATATATATATATATATATATATATATATATATATATATATATATCTTGCTCTACCCCTCACTGTTAACAGAACCTGTTTAGGACTGCCTTTAGATAAATAAGTTTTTTTTGTTTTATTTTCTATTCTTGTTCAAAACTGGTTGTATATAAACTAGCTATCTATTGAAATAAAGTCAGTTGCATTCACCTCACCTCTCAGTTGCAACCTAACATAGTACTCACGCATTGGTGACCAACGGAGGAAGGACCAACTCCCTCCCCCCTTCCCCTTCTTTGTCTTACTGTTACAATCTCACCCACTGAACCTGACTCTTCGACACACGCTGCCTCAATGAAACTACTGCCATTCACCAGCGGAGAAGCATTCGCCTGGTTCCAGCATGCTGAAGTCCAGTTTTGCATCAAGGAAGTGGCTAACTCAAGCACCAAAGAAGAATAGGTTCTTGCGGCAATCCCTGAGGACACTTTCCCGGAAATTTCCAATTTGCTGTGTGAGCAAGGGGACTCCCAGATAGCGTACGATGCCCTCAAAATATACCTCTTAGAGCAGTATTCCCCATCGCCAGCCGCCCATAGAGCCAAGCTATTTCTGGTCTATAAACAACTGTTGGGGGTGTAAAAGGCTTCCTTTGACCTCAGGGATATGAGCTGTATCACTCACCTGCAACTTGCCGCAGACGGCTCTCCTCGGGAGGTGAACGTACTTTGGGCCATATGGGTACAACACATACTCGAACCTGTACTGTGCTGCCATACCCGTTGTCGATATTTTGCACATGAAGAGCTTGATGAACAAAGTGGACGCCCTTATGGACAGCCACTTCACCACCTTAAACACCTCCATCAACGTATCCACTCCTGACAAAGATGACAACTATTCAATATAAACCGAAGCTGTCGAGAATGCGGTAGGAAACAGATGCCCACCACGTGACGTGCCAGAACGAGGAAAAAGCCTCCCACCACCCACCTCTCGGTCATGCCACATCCAAAGACCTCTACAGCCACTTACTGATGTCCATCGGCAGCACTTATGTTACTACCACTCCAGATTTGGGGCTACTGCAAAGAAATGTGTGAATGGTTATCAGTAGCCAAAAAATGCGTTAGTAGCCCATCACTTTTGGAAGTGGCATCCACATTCACTAACTTTGTCTTTATACACGATGCTTTCCTTTTTCTTTGCCAAGGCCACTCTCCAGGAGACGACGCTGTCTGTCTAAGCCTGGCGATGTCCACATGGTAGCAGCAAATAGATCTGCAATCTCTGGCCATGGTTACAAGAGCCTTACATTATTATTAGGAAGCGCCAGATATCATTAGAATTTACTTGTTACAGGCGTAACCTTACCAATCCTTGGTACGGTTTCTTATCACATTTCCAACGCCTGGTTGACATTGTTCACCAAAGGTTAGTCAACACAGACTCTCACTTGTCGACACCTCTTCCACCTGACCCCGCCGACCTTGCTCTCCATGTTAGTACAGCCACAAATGCCTCCATCCCTTTTCTCCCATCGTACCTAGAAGTCTTTTGTTCAGAACTTCGCCAAATGCCCTCAGTTCCTGGCAAATATAGTATTTATCTCTATATTAAGATTACGAGGTCCCAAGTATTCACCATATGCAGGCTTCGGACACCAGATCATTTGGCAGCTGCTAAACAAACGTCCACCGAAATGGAAGAAATGGGCCTATGCTAAAAGGCATCAAGCCAATGGTTGTCACACTTACTCATCATCCTGTAGATAAATGGTTCTCTGTGTGCGTGTGGGGATTATAGGTGCCTGAGCAAGCAGAGAGAACCAAATCTGTACCCCCTCCCTAACATTGCCAACATAAACTCCTACTTCACCAAGCAAAGGTTTTCTCCACACTCAACATACTGAAGGGGAATTATCAGGTACCCAGCAACCCAGAAGACAACCCGAAGACTGCCATCAACACCATCTATGTTACATACACCTTCAATTACTCCTATTTTAAACTTTGTAATGTTGGGCCACTTTTCAAAACCTCATGGATGGTATCTTATGGGACCTGCTCTTTTGTAAATGTTATGTTGACGACATATTTAAGTTCTCCTCCTCCAAAGAGGAACACTTCCATCACCTATTTATCGTACTCGACTGCCCACAACAGAAAGCCCTTTTAGTCAGGTATGAAAAGTTTACCTGTGGCGCCAACAAAGTATTTTTCTAAGAGCACCACATCACTTCTGAAGGAGCCCACCCCCTCCTTGAATAGGTACCAACTGTTAAGAACTTCCCAAAATCCTCGGCCGTCAAAGTACTGCAATAATTCTTGGGCATGATCAACTATTATCACTGTTTCCTGGCAGCCATTACCACCCCTCTCGTCCCCCTTTAGGCCTCCATCTAGGCAAGCCAAGAAGCAGACTTCTGCAAAGCAAAGAATGCCCTTTCAACCACAGCTGCTTTCACTTTTCCTATGGCACATATCCCCTCTCCTTCTCTCCAGCGATTTCTGTGAAGTTGCTATTGGTTCAGCACTCTAGCCAGTGATCAACAGCTTGCCCTGCCCATTGGCCTTCTTCAATAGAAATTGTCAAAGTTGGAATCTGGCTAATCTACCTCCACCCGAAAATTGCTGTTGGTGCAAATGGCTGTCTGGCACTTTCGCCCCTTTTCAGAATGTACACGCTTCATCTTTCGTACAGACCACATGCCTCTGTTGCATGCTTTCACTTGACAGTCTGAAGCCTTGTTCACCCGTCAACGCAGACATCTCTCCTTCGCTTCTAAAACCATTGCACCCTTCAATACCTCCCTGGGAAAAGGAATCCTGTTGCCAACGCCCTTTCAAGAAACACAATGGCCTCCATACATCAAGCATGTAGGATATCCTGGACATCCCTCCATTGAGAAGATGTACCACTCAACGATTTCAACGCCACCCTTCTCTGTGATGTCTAAACTGGTAGACCATAGCCATGGATACCTGCTCCTATGCACCGAAATGTGGTTGATTTCATCAAAGCATTTCACATCATTCTTGCTGATTTGCTGCACAGCTACTGAAGAGGTAGTTCATTTTCCATGGCATTACTAAGGATGTAAGGGATTGGGTCTTTGCTTGTACTTGTAAACCTCAAAAGTTCATTGACACACGGATTCCAGAGTAGGGCTCTTCCCTCAAACTTAGCCTTGTTTTGCCTACATTCACGTCAACATACTAGGTACCCTACCCTCCCGAGAACATCGTTACCTGCTCACTGTCACTGAAACCTCTACCGGTTGGCCTGAAGCCATTCGATGGAAAAGGCTACATCTGCCTTATGTACATCTGCATTACTCTCAGAGTGGATAGCGATATTTAATGTCCCTGAGCATTTTATTTCTGACAATGGTACCACAGTCATCTCTCAATTGTGGATATCATTAGCAGATATCCTGGCCACCACCCTATATCAGACAACCACCTACAACCCTGCTGCCAATGGAATGGTTGAGCGTTTTCATCGTACCCTCAAAGCAATTTTGATGTCTCGCTTCAAAGACTCCAACTAGATTACTCAGCTTCCCAGATGCCACTCATGTCTCGGCAGCTGAAATAGTGTATGGCGACCCGTTGATCATTGTTGTTGATTTGTTTCTGTGTACAATGTGCTTCGATAATCTCCAGCGCATATATCCTGTTGTGGGAAAATTTACTCCATGCCGTAGGACTTACAAGCCCCTGGCAAAGAAGACATACAACGGATTTGCACTCTGTAACACACATTTTACTGCAAAAGGACGATAGCAAGCAGCCACAGGCCCTTTCCTCGTTATCCGTCACAATGAGAAGGCTTTCCTTAATGATATCCGTGGCAAAGAAGACTGGGTCTCCATTGATCGCCTCAAACTGGTATATCTCTTGCTAGATAACCCGCCTACCTGATGTCTCTCAAGAGCAGGACCCCCAATTTCACATATGTCTTTTTTAAAGGGAGCCATGTACCTCATTTGTTTTGCACACTCGTAAACTGTAACTGTATTTCCATCTTTTTTGGTACGTCTCACTCTATCATTCACTCTTAACAGTACCACTTTAAGCCTGCCTTTATATAAATAAGTGTGTTTGAATTTTTTTGACATTCTTGACTGTAACCTGCTGTACTGTAAATAAACTTGCTATCAATTGATATAAATTAGGTTGCATTCGCCTTGGTTCTCAGTCACAACCCAAGTGCATATGTGCACACTGAACAACGTCATAGAATGCATCAGAGAAAGGTGGAGGTTCCCTGTCTTAATGTTTTCAAAAAGTACAATGGGAAAATGGGTGCCACTGACCAGTCGTACATATTGACCCACCTCTGGAAGACTTGTGCAGGTTTGAAATTTCATGAACCTATTACCTTGCCAAAGAGGGCAAAAAATGCCAGCCTGATAAATGACAATACAAAGGAGTGGTATATGCTAGCTTTCCCCCAACAGGCAGACTTGCTAGCTCTATTCTAAGAAGGAAGATATCCATCATGTTTGATAGGTGTGTATCGTCTGCAAAGTCCCACTACTTATCGGACACCAGGAACTGTTTTATTCCCCTCGAGATAGTAATTTTAGTCCTTGCACTAGTACCCCACCCTCTTTACCCAACTGGAGCTATACCATACATATGTTGCATCAGATTTTTAATCATTCTGACCGCCATTACATTAAGATCTTCCCGTCAGTACCCTCCTGGTCGTAATACTATGTATGCAGTTCACACCAATAGTCAGGACTTCTTTATCAAGAGGCTCAATACTATGCAGGATTCTAGAAGTTTTATTCCAACAGTGACCAAGTTGCGGAATCATTTTCCTAATCTGGCAGTTGAATCGGTAGAACAGCAAAAGTTAAGAATTGCAGCACGTGTTTTTTGATGTTGAACATATTTTTTTTTATAGGATATTTTTTAAATATCTGTTTTAATGTGGTTACTGTTTTTAGAATATTTTATTTTAATTGTATATTATTCTCATATGGTTCACTTATCTTCTCATTCTCTTTCCTCACTAGGCTAGTTTTTCCTGTTAGAGCACTTATGCTTATAGCATCTTGCTTTTCCAAGTATGATGCTATCTTAGCTAATAATAATAATAATAATAATAATAATAATAATAATAATAATAATAATAATAATAATAGTAATAATAATAATAATCATTGCAAAGTATTTGATGTTAGATCGTTGGCCAGTTGGTTTTGTCTTTTTGTATCTTCAGTGAAAATAATTGTATATTTTTCTCTCTATACTTAGATATTTTATGTTTGTAGTGTTTTATACGTTATTAGTAGCTGATTTGTCATTATTATATCATGTTTATGTGTTCATCACTATTGACTTTATACATATATTAAGTCAAATACTACTAACTTATTTTGATGTCCTGCCCTCTTTTCATGAAAATTTGATAAGCTTTAGGATACTTCCCTGGCCTTTTCATGTCCGGACTATGTGTTTGTCACTAATAAACTCAATACATAGGATGCCTTAGTACGTTATTAATCACTCTCCTGTAATTTTATGTAAATTAAAAGAGATTATCAATATTAACATGTATAGGTAAGTTACTTTGTTATGTTAATAACTAAACATATATATTTTTCTTTCCTGGTTGCGTTTTTAATTATTACCAGAACTACTTAAGCTGTAATCACAGTATAATGTGAGCGTATATTTTTTTTACCGTTTTGGATACTTTATAGTGCTAAAATTTAATTAGGTATAGTACAAATTTCCTCTAATCATTGAAACGAAATTATATGAAAGAACCAAATTTAAATCAAAATTGGAAAGTTGGCTCTACATTGTATCTTGTTCATACAATTTTTTATTCATTTATTTATTTATTTATTCTTATTTATTTATTTTTTTTTTTTTGGTTTAAATAATGGTCACTATAGCCAGGATGGGCATAGCGCTTTTCTCCCATCACGGGCAAATACCCTGCAGTAGCCATATTACTGTTGCAATTTTGTAACGTGATAGCACTTTTTGAAAAAAAAAAAAATTTGAGTAAAAGTACCTTACAAAGGCCTCATAATTAATGTTCTAAGAGTATTTTCATATCTCAATTATTTCAAAAGGTGCCAGGTAAAAGGTTGATATTTTTCTTAAAGAAAAAAATCGTGATTTTTTTTTCTTATATATTTCTTGACAGCTCTCCAAATTTCTTTTTTTCATTGTTGATCTCATAAAAGGATAGATTCTTTTTTTTTTTGAGAAAACGGATACTTTTTTTCATCAATAACTTACCACACCATTCTCAATATCTATGAGATTTCATTTTAGTATATCAGGAGTCCTTTGGATATGAGTTAAAGTGTGTCCAACAGCAATTTGAATTTTTTTTTTCTTTTTTTCAATTATTGTAGCTTCATTCAATTTGTTTTCTTTATCAGTATACAAAAACAACTGCCCAAGCAAAACATTTAAACGGAATATATTTTTTGTATATTATTCATGCTGATTTCTCTTCAAACACCGGAAAACTTGGTCCAATGGGAAGAATTAAAAAAAAGGATTAAGTTGTATTTTTTTCCTTTTTTTTTTGGTTAAATACTGAGAAGTATTAGATTATTGTAATTCTAACGAAACATCTGTAGCAGAAATAAAGTCAGCAATAGAAATATGAAGGTAATGAGACTATTCAATAGACTCAGACTACATAATATTACTTCATCGAAAAACAAGAGGCTAACATATGTACGGGATATATTTAAATCTTTGTTCAATACACGATCGTTCCAAACTGCATATCTTAATTGGAAAATAATGGATTTTTCTATATATTTCCTACGATTTTTCTTCCCATTTTTCAAGGCTTATGTAGAGAGGATATGCTTTTGTTGCAAGAATTACTCTGTCGTGGTTTCATCAATCGATGATTTCATACAAATACCTTTCTATTTCGTAAACGTAACTTAATAAAGTATTACAAACCTCATTGAATTTGTTTAAAATGTTAGATGTATATTAATAGAAATCAGCAATGAACAGGAAGGCTAACATCAAAACTTATTAATTTATAACAATGGTAAATTTCATGATGTACTGTCTATCTAAGAATCCCTTTTATAAGGCGAAGCGGTATCCATAATAGAGTCGGCCTGCTCAACTGAATATTATTTTACCAAAAACAAAATATTTTTTTTTTTCCTTTTTTAACTCATAGGTTTTTGAATTCGAAGAAACAATTACACCATTAATTGAATCATATACCAAACAATGCTCAGAAAATATCTTGCACTGTAGCTACTGTTCGTTTAAAAATTTATATAATTTTATTCACACACAAAAAAAAAAACACGGTATATTAGACAAACTTTGCTGATTAAATGAAGAAATCTCTCCATTTCAAAAAGTATGAATAGACAGCATATAAAACGGGGACATTTCATGTATAATACACTCCTTATCAAAAGTCCTGAATTGGCACTTTCTAACTTCATTTTTTAAGGTACACCGGATTATTTTTGAGAATATTTTCTAAATTAATGAAAATTAGTGAATTCACTCAAAATCATCCATGGCATCCTATATATCCCGGTGACAATTTGTACGTCAAAATATCAGGAAATACCAAAGATATGACGAATTACCCGACTCCTTGGGTTTTCAAAAATGAGGTTGGTATGTACCTCAGATTTGACCTTGACCTTCTTATTTTATAGACAAATAATTTTAAATTAATGAAAATTAGTAAATGAAGCCAAATTCATCAATGTCTTCCTATATATAATTT
Organism: Palaemon carinicauda; assembly: GCF_036898095.1. Classification (NCBI taxonomy): domain Eukaryota; kingdom Metazoa; phylum Arthropoda; class Malacostraca; order Decapoda; family Palaemonidae; genus Palaemon; species Palaemon carinicauda. The sequence continues at coordinate 4,602,437 of NC_090728.1, forward strand.
AAACTTAATTTGTATGTATTTTTACCTCTGACATATTTCATGTAATGGCTGCGATACTTTATCCAAAAAGAAAAAAAAAAAAAAAAAAAAACAGTTTTATTCGGTTTCCACTCTTTTTTTGCATTTAAATAGTTAAAAAAATTCGTTTACGAACGCATTCAAAAGATAAATATACTATTTTAAAGAAAAGAAAACTGATATTTTGGTCCTGAATAGATTTTTAAAATTTGGGAAGTAAACCGATGGAATTCAGAGTTTAACATTTTTTTTTACAAGAAATAAGAATAATCATATAATATTTCATACTTTTCTATTGTCAAAAAAATTGTTCCTAAAATTCCTTTTTCTTGTTAATTTTTTTTCCAAGTCACTAAGTTTTATTGCAATACCTTCAGAAATAAATAACCGGATAATTTTATTTTTCTAGTTAATTTTAAATCAATCAACCTTTCGCCTCGGAATTTCATCAGAATTACCATTTTACAAAATATATATTAACTGTTTAAAAGTTGGAAATTCTGATAGAAAACTCTAATAGGTCGGTTGTTCTTCTTCATGATTTAAAAGAATAGTTACCTAATTCTTAAGAGTAAACAGAGAAGCCACGTAGATTCTTTGTTCCAAAAGGTAATGCCTTCCATTAAACTAAGATTCATCTCATGAATCTTTGGGATCTGAATAATAAACATGATTTACGGATGAGACTAACATACATAATCTATTAATGTAGATTCAAGATTATCTAATTCAAAGTACACATAGAAACAGACGATTACACTGTAAATTTAGATTGAGGTTTACTCTCTCTCTCTCTCTCTCTCTCTCTCTCTCTCTCTCTCTCTCTCTCTCTCTCTCTCTCTCTCTCTCTCTCACAAACACACATATACATACATACATACATACAAACACAAAACCAACACGAAAATTGTGTACGGTGTATGTGTTAGTGTTTGTAGAAGAGATTATCGTTATTATGGATAAGCCCAAAAAGCTTCTAATCATGTGATAAAAACAGCTTCTCCCCTCCACCATTAATACCCAGTCTCCAGGATTCCATTAGGAAAATAGATTTCACTAATTGGATACACACATTCATTTAAAGTTAAAATTCATCTGTCAGCATTTGTTTCTAAAAAAGAACCACATAAAGCAGACCTAAACAGGTGAATATGGAGGTTGAGCATAAGTTTGTGAATAATTCTTCTTAAGTAACCTTTATTATGAATAATATGCGTAATTAAGTCATTGCATTTCCTCCTATTTATAGAATGGAAGGAGATATTCTTCTAATGATTTAATATTTAATATCTAAGGCTCTAAGCTTTTGAATTCAAGACTCTTTGTTAACATTAAAACTATGAGTCATTAGTAAAACATTAGTAGTTATTTTATCATTTTCTTAATTACTTCTTTGCTGACAATGTTAAATGGCTTCCCTGTTTTTTTTTTTTTTTTTTTATTGTAATGATAAAGTGATTTTGGTCCGTCAAGAATGATGGTAATTAATGCAAATTAATAAAAAACAATAATTTATTGAACATCAAATTTTCTATGTAAAGCTAATTTACATTTTGTACATGTTTCTCTTTTCCCGTTACCTATATTTTTTCTTTCTTTTATCAAAATGTCACACACTTTTATCTCTGTGTTAATCCTAGCAATACTGTAGGGCTGCTACTTTTCTGAAAACTCCATTGATCTTATCCCATTCAATCATTCCATCCTCGCTTAGATATTCTAGCCACATGCTAAGTATAATACATGATTTTTCAATATATTTCCACTTACTCGTATAATGACTTGATGTACGCTATCCTTTACTCAGTGTATCATAGGATTTGTGGGGAAATGTTTACAGAGACAGCTGACCAAGGAGTCATATTATGGCGACAATTGCATATATATATCTGAAAAAAATTTTTTTCAATAAGGTTGACGTTGGCATATAAATAGACATATGATAATGGATTGATAATAGTTGGAAATAGCTACTTGAATCATTACGAAGGACATAATTTCCAATAAGTGGCTAAAGTGACGGACATCCAGATGCACCACCAGCAATTCGCGGTAAAAAGTAGAGTAGCCACATTCCGCATTGGACAGTATCTTACTGAGGGATATCAATGGGCGGGGCCTGCCATTGACCCACTGCTTGAGGACTGCCCCAATATTTATGTCGCTGGCATCGGTTGAGAGAAGGAGATGTGCATGTGGGCACAGGGAAAGTGAGAGCAGCAGCAGTTGATAGGGCATTCTTTGTGTTGCAAAGGGCCACTTCTTGACGGATACCCCACTTAAGGTCTTTTGGCTTGCCCTTGTGAGAGGCGTAGAGGGGTAGGGAAGCTGTGATGGCTAGCAGGAAATGGTTATGATAGTTGATCATGCCCTAGAATTCTTACCGAGGTTTGACGGTCAGGGTGTAGGGAAGTTGTGAATGGCTGCTGCCTTCTCAGGGAGGGGTTGGACTCCTTCAGGAAGGATGTGCTGCCCTAAAAATTATACTTTGTTGGTGCCAAAGGTGCATTTGTCATACCGGACTATAAGAACGTTTGGTTGTAGGCCGTCAAGCACAATGTGTAGATGATGGAGGTGTTCCTCTTTGAAGGAAGAGAACGCAAGTTTGTCGTTGACTTAGCATAAACCGGAGGGAGGTCTATGAAACCTTAAAAAGTGTCCCCAGTCTTAAAAAGACCAAAACAGGAGCAATTGAAGATACCCCTTCAAAAAGTGTGACATGGAGAAAACCTTTGCTTTGTGTAAGCAGGGCACATCAGCGATGTTTGGGAGGGGCTAGTGATCCGATTCTGTATGCATGTTCAGGAGCCTGTAATCCCCACACGAACGCAGAGAGCCTTTTTTCTTCATGACGATGTGCAAGGGTGACGACCATGATCTTGAGGCCTTTTGGCAAAGGCCCATTTCTTTCATTTCAGTGAACGTTTGTTAAGAGGCTGCCAAAACAGCCTGGTGCCAAACGTTTGAATCTGGCAAACACTGGGGACCCAGACGTCTTGATATGGTGATGAGTACCGGGTTTTGCAGGAACCGTGGGCGTTTGACAAAGTTCAGGAAGGAAAACTAGAGGGTACGATGTGAGGAGGGAGCGTAGGCATCTGTGGATGCACTGATGTGGAGAGCAAGGTCAGCGAGGGTAGGTTGGTGAGGCGTCGAGGAGTAGGAATCCGAAATTGCTAACCGTCGGTGATGTACATTGACCAGGAGGCGGAAATGGGACAGGAAATCCGCACTGAGGATTGGCCCTGTGACATCAGCAACGAAAAACTTCCCAATATATTTGGCACTTCACAACGATAATGCTATGGTTCTTTGACCGTGGGTGGGTATCAGAGATCTTTTTGCAGCTACCAGGTGGATGTCGACACACTTAGACAGACTATATTGCGTCCTTTAGAGTAACCTTGGTAGAAGAGAATGGTGTCATGTAAAAAGAAAAGATTAGTGACTGGGAAGGCCATTACCACAAGCTCTAACCTACTCACACGTTTTTTTTTTTGTCTACTGATAACCATTCACACATTTCTTCTCAGAAGGCTTGAATTTGGAGTGGTAGTAGCATAACTACAGCCGATGGGCGTCAGGGAATGGCTGGAAAAGTCGTTGGTTGGGCCATAAGCAAGATGTGTTATATGTGGGTGCTGGCCAGTATTGGCGCCGCTCCAGCACGCATTCGCGTTGCCTTTGGTCGAAGTTGAATAGGTGTTGACCTCGTCAGGAGTGGAGGCATTGATGGAGGTCTGGAAGGTGGTGAAGCGGCTGTCCAAAAAAGGGTCAACTTTGGTCACCAGGTCCCTCAAGGGATAAATATCAACATTGTGGATTTTATTATTATTACTCTAATCATTACTTGTTTGGCTACAACCCTAGTTGCAAGAGCAGAATGCTATAAGCATGAGGGCTACAACATGGAAAATAGCACAAGTGAGGAAAGGAAATAAGGAAACTACAAGGAACTTAACAATTAAATATTTTAAAACCAGTAACAACATTAAAATAAATATTTTATATATAAACAATAAATACTTAAATAACACAAGGGGGAGAGAAAAAAGATAGGATAGTGTGCCCGTGTATACCCTCAAGTAAGAGAACTCTACCCCAAGACAGTGGAAGACCATGGTACAGAGGCTATGGCACCAGAGATCAATGATTTGATTTTCGAGTGACCTTATCCTGTAAGATTTGCTTACCATAGCTAAAGAGTATCTTCTACCCTTACCAAGAGGAGAGTAGCTATTGAACAACTAGTTTTAAATATTTAGCCCTTGAATGAGGATTATTGTTTGGTAATCTCAGTCTGGTCAGGTGTATGAGTATTATGTAAAGAATAGGCCAAACTATTCGGTGTAAGCGAGAAAGGAAAATGAGCCGTAACCAGAAAGAAGGACCCAATATAGTACTGCCTGGCCATACATAGGACCAAATACCTCTCGAGTGGTAGTATCTCAACGGCTGGCTGGTGCCCTGGCCAACCTACTACGTACCAATGAAAGATAGCAACACATAGAGTTTTGGATAGTTACCATACCCAAAGGGTATGAATTAGATTCACTTCATGAGGAAAGCTGTGTGCGGAAAGTTGTCGGCGAGCCATACTAGTCATTTCCCTAATGGCGTGCAAAGCTTTTTGGTCCCACAATGGTTGTTGGGAGAGCTGAAAAAGTTTTGCTATGCTGGCGGCTGGCGATGGCGAGTACTGCTCAAGGGGGTAGGATTTGAGGGTGTCGTATCTTATTGGCTTGTCTCCTTGCTAGCAGAGCTAGACGGAGGTTTCCAGGAAGTTTCCTCGGGGATCGCCGCAAGAGGGTAATCTGGTTTGGTACTTGACCAAGTCCCACCCTTGATGTGATCCTGGACTTCAGCACGTGGAACCAGGCAAATGCTTCTCCGATGGAAAAGAACGATAGTTCCTGGGGGATGGCATTGATAGTAGAGTCATTGTCTGACGGCGGCATCATCAAACAATAAAACTCAGCATTGCAGGGGAAAGCGGTAGGGAGCTGAACACTTGGTGGTCATCATTTCCCAGATGCACCAGTTATCTGGTAACTGAGAGCCGGCGTAATTGCAATTAACTTTATTTTAGCAGACAGTGAGCTTTTATAACAAAAGTTGTAGTGAAAGGTCACAAAATTTCAAACAGACTCTTAAAAGTACATACAGGCAGAATGTAGTTATCAGTGGAGGGGAGAGCGATAACAACATATTAAAAAAAAAAAAAAAAAAAAAACCCGTTACAATGTACGAGCGTGTGATACGCGTGCGGTACAGTATCTCACTTATAAACTCTATAATTTGTTGTGTAATATCCTTTTATATACAGAGCTATGATTTTTTCTCCACAATTACTTATGTCAGATCTTTGATATTAAGCGTTTATTCACATATAGAATAATTTAAAACAAAACAGTTAGAGATACCCTTTATCGTAACTGCAGTACTAACTGAGCGAGTAGATTATGTTATTGTAGTAGAAAAGGGGACACTTTAACATTGTTTATAACTACGAAGTTACTTGTAAAATTCTATTAATTCTTAGTTTGCCATCCTTCACCAAGGCACCCTTGCATCGTAAGGTCGAATGAAAAAGAACTCGCCTTCCTTAAAAGAATGTA
>NC_090728.1:4618072-4628072 GCF_036898095.1 Palaemon carinicauda
TCCTTGATCGCACTGACTTTCTGGTGGTCAGCTGAGATGCCGTCTCCTGAGAGCGTGTATCCGCAGAAGTTCACGGAGGGGGCAGCGACCACAAATTTGTCCTTATTGAGTGTGATCCCAAACTTGCGGCACCTGGTGAGCACTTCGTGGATACGTTGAAGGTGGGTAACGTAGTCTTCGTCGTAGAGAAGGAGGTCGTCTATCACCTTAACACAGTTTTGGACACCTTGAAGGGCCATATCACCTCGCAGGCAGAAGGCATCTCCAGTAGCTGCGAAGCCCATCGGTCCTCTGCAATGTATGAACCGACCATATGGCGTAATAAAGGTGGTTAAGTGACGATCCTCTTCAGCCAGTTCCATCTGCCAGTACCCGTAAAGAGCATCAGCTGTGGTGAAGAAACGAGACTTCCGGTCCACACTACGAATAGCCGTGTAGGGTGTGGGTGAAGGGTGGGCTGGACGAGAAACTTGGCTGTTCAGCTTCGTTAGATCGACGGTGATACGTACGCCTGTTCCATTCTTGGCGACGACGACAAGAGGGTGGCACCAAACTGAAGGGTCATCACCAGCTGGTTTGATTATCCCTTGGGCCACCATAGAATCAAGCTCTTCTTTGACTTGGTCCTTAAAAGCAAATGGAATCTGTCTTGGGGTGTGGATGGCGAAAGGCACTGCACCATCCTTTAGGTAGATTCTCATGGGAGGACCAGCCATGGGCTTGAGAGGAGCTGTCTTCAAATCTTCTTTCGAGACCAACACATCTTTAAATTCCCGAAGAAAGTATTCCTTGGCTGCTGAAGGTGACGTAGTTGCTGAGATGGGCAGCTCCTTGCATCTATTGACATGCTTGACTTCTAAAATGGGTTTGGGGAAGTCGGGAGATATTATGGACAGTTCTTGACAATGGCCATAGGATAAAAGTGGAACTTCCACATTTTCGTGAACCTGAATCCTGGCAAGACATGATCGCTTGCCTAAGGTAAGGGTCGCTTGCAATATACCCAGAGCAGGTGACATCGGAGATCCATCCGCTGTGAACGTCACATTCAGCGGAGGTGGTTGCAAGCAGCTCTTGGAGATACCCATGGTGTCTAGGTGTTGCTGTCCGATAACGGTGACGTCGGCACCTGTGTCAGGTAGCATCTTGATGCGAGAGTTAACATCGCCAGATGACAAGAGGACACAGATAGGTTTGGGCGTCTTGGAGATGGTGGAAGGTGATCCTAAGCGACGACAGCTGGTCCGTGAATCTTGTTGCTTGTTGGAGACTGCAGAGGCACCACTGTTGCTTGAAGATCTGTCTCGATGACCATTTTTCCTGTTCTCCATGCAGCATTTATCGAAGTGTCCAATACGGTGACAATGACGGCACTGGACTTTGCTGGCAGGACACTTCAACGTCCTGGACCAATGGCCAACACGGTCACAGTTTTTGCAGGTACTGTTGGCAGCAGGGCATTTATCAGGTTCGTGCTGACGGGCACAATTCTGGCATAAAACGGCAGGCTTAGAGGACTTCGGCGAAGGTGGAGGCTTCCCGCTTGATTTCTTGCTTCTCCTGTAGGCTGAAACGGCACACAACTGGCTGGGTGGGCCACGTATGGCAGAAGTTGCAGTTTTAGCTGCCTCATATGATCGACAGGTTGTGACGAAATCTTGAAGAGGAGAGCTGGCGTCCAAGGCAATCAACTTCTGAACCAACTCTGCATCTCGAATGCCCATCAAGATAATCATTTTCAGTTGAGTCTCTTCACATGCAGCGGCATTACCTGGGCACAAATCAACTTCTTCTGCGATGCGTCGAAGTCTCACGTAGAAATCAGCAAAAGATTCTCCTTCCATTTGCTTACAGCTAAGCAACTCTCTTCGGCGAAGGACTTCATTCCTTAGTTCCTTTATATGCAACTGTAGAGCATCCAGGACTTCGTCTACAGACTTATCTGTAGAGGGAGAAATCTGCAGTGTGTGTTCTAAAACACGCTGTGTTTCAAGGGTTAAACACATCCTCATCTGGATCATTTGTTTTTCACGTGGAAGCTTAGAAAGATCCACCATAACAGCATAGTCATCCCACCGGCGTCTCCATTCCCTGAACATTTGGAATGTTGCATCTGCCTTCAGTGGAGGTGGCGTTTGGGCTGTTGCCTTCTGTGGAGGTGGAAGGGCAGGTTGATTGGAGTTAGAATTCACCTCTGTGCCAGGCGTATGGTTGCCTGGATGAGAATGGATGATCGGGGCAAGAGTTTGAATGAGAGCTGTAAATCTTGCATTTTCTTCTTCTCTTCTAAGATCATCCTCTCTTAGGCGAATTGCTTCTTGTTCCCTTCTTCTTTCTTCTTCACGTTGTCTTTCTTGTCTTCTTGCTTCGTCTTCCCTTCTTCTTCTTTCATCCTCATACAAGCGAGATTCCTCTAAAAAACGAATTAAAGCGAGGAAATCAGTCCCAGTAGCTTGAGAGGCAGACGGGGGGTAGTAGTGGGGACTCAAGAGTGGTGGGGAGGGAGAGGCAGCTCTCTCCAACACTCCCCCAACACTGTGGGCGTGGGCGGCATCGACACTGTGGGCACCCACATCGCTGAATGGTCCCTCTTCTGTGGGCTCTTCTAATTGTTCTTCAAGTATATCATTCGAGGCCATTATTACTTTCGATGTGCAGTGGGTAAAAATACAGTTCCAACAAAGTTATAAAAAACAACACGAACTGTTTTAAAACACTAATAATAAGAAAAGTTTAAGGCAAGCAAGTGTGTGCGCATGTGCATGAATACGTCCGCCAGCGACTCTGTGGGTTGAGGGGAGCAGCAACCAGAGTTGCCAATTTAGCGATTTTGTCGCTAGATCTAGAGAATTTGAATGTCATCTAGCGACATTTATTGGCCACTAGCTACAAGGAGCAAATCTAGAGATTTCCTTCAAAATCTAGCGACAAATCTGGAGAATTCTGGTAATTTTGAACTACTTACGAAATTTTGCGTTATTTTTATTACTCGAAGAAAAAAAAATAAATTAAATAGTGGAAAATGCCTAAATTAAGACCTATATTCCCAAAATAAACATGAATACAATAGTACACAAGTGTGATGTCACCATAGACGTGCAAGTCCCGTAGCACGGTAGCGATCTCGTAGAGTGCATGTTCAATATTGCTTCTAAATATTTTCTTATGGATTCGTACTGATGCCCAGCCTACACACACACACAGACACACACACACACTATATATATATATATATATATATATATATATATATATATATATATATATATATATATATATATATATATATATATATATATAGTGTGTGTGTGTGGATGAAAATCCACACAATACTGTGTTCAAATAGAAATAAATATTTACCTCATGCTTAGGATTGAACTCAGACCCATTCAAATGAAGGGCCAGGTCGCTTCCAGCCATGCCACCCAAGACTCAAGATGAGTCGAAACATAACTGCTAAACAACAGTCTCTAACCAACGAGTTTTCCCCGACTTCACGGCCCAACAGGTAACACACTTGATAGCCGCTGTGTAAGATTATCTGTTACTTAGTGATATAATCAACTTATTCTTAGAAGTTTTTGATAAACAGGGGAGCTCTTGCATGACACGGCATACACAAATGCATAAATATTTCACACACACACACACACACACACACACACACACATATATATATATATATATATATATATATATATATATATATATATATATATATATATATATATATATATATGTATATATATATATAGAGGGGGGAGAGAGTGAGTATATATGTTAACATATTTGTCCAGATTGAATCTCAGCAACTATTATACAGTGGCAGTAATTATTGATCAATTATTAAAAATCTTATTTTTTGTTTATGAAAAGAATAGCATTACTTGTTTGAAATTTCTTGTATCAAGTACTGAATTTCTTGAATAATTTATTTTACAAATTTATTTCCTTTTTATTAATAATGATTATTAATTTTTCTTCCATTATTCCTAAATAAGAAAAATTTATTTCCTCTTTTCATTACAACAAGTTCAAATAATTATACTACTGTTATGTTAGATTATCAATAAAAAAAATTGACAATATCTGTTAATTCATTGCCCTTTTTACAGTATTCTATTTTTAGCTACTTTCTTTAGAGAAATTCCATATGACTTTAGCTACTTTCTAGCTACTTTTGCAAGCCTATCTAGCGACATTTGAAAATTTGAGTTGGCAACCCTGGCAGCAACTCTGCCTCAGGCAGTCACCCCGTGACGATGAATGAGTTTGGGTGTGGTCACGCATGCTCCGACTGAGTCCCAACAAACTATTTGCTTGCTTCTTGAAATAGCACAGCAAAAACACTGGGACATAAAAAAGAGGGCACTATAAAAGCACAATGCACTGCACAACACTTCACTGTTAACTTGCATCACTACACTGCACATGAAATATGAGTAAATCGAATTACAACGAATTCACATCTGAACTGAGAGTCCATTAATGGCGTCGGCTGGTTCCTGCTGTCCACGTCTTGAAAAAGTTCTCATAATACGACACTGTAAGTTCACTGCGCCATGTACGTGTTGATAACTTCCTTAACCTTAATTGGTGGGGCAAGGATACAACTTAAAAAGTAGGTTCTCAATGTCTATTAGAGTAAATACATAAGATACGTGGGACACGAGGAAAGATAACTTATCAGCTAAGGGGACGAAGACGAACAGACTGCATCATGGCAACACAACAGATAAGTGTTGCCAATGCTGACTAAATGTTGCCATATCATATCAATAACATTACAGGAATTAATCTAATGATATGCAACATCTGAAATAATGGTTGAAAGTACATAATACAGTTAATAGTACGTACAATAATGGTAATCATGATAATGCAGTAAATTATACATACAATAATAATCATGACAATACTGGTACATGTGAAATGTGTCTTTTCATGTACCTACAACATATATATATATATATATATATATATATATATATATATATATATATATATATATATATATATATATATGTATATATACACATATATATACATATATATATATATAATATATATATATATATATATATATATATATATATATATATATATATATATATATATATGTATATATATACATATATATACATATATATATGTTTGTATGTGTGTGTGTGTCTGTGTTTCTATGAGTGTTTTTGTTTGTACGTATGTATGTATGTATGTGCTGTATGTACAAATGTAGGAACAACCGCACAACCTTTTATTGTTATTCAGTAATATAACAGAAGACGAAAAAGCATAGGGACAATTGAATACACATTCCTCCCACATCCATGTACTCATTGATATACGTGCAAGGAAACAAAAGATTGATTTAGTGAATAGATTATATATTCTCTAAAATCCCCAGGAAGTTAGGCTTACTCATTAGCATATGACGACTCCAGGGAATGATAATATTCTCAAGAGACTGACTGCTTCCAAGGGCTAAGAGACCTTTGTTGCTGTCTGCCACACTGGAGACGAGTCCAGAATACATCTGAGGTGAATGAGCTCTAGACCTTTCAGAGAGGTCCAAAGAGCCAGAGAAATGCTAATCATTTAAAAGGAAATTCAGAGGAACAGAAATTAATTCCTTAATTATGAGGGAATTCCAGTCAATTCTTTTATATAAGGAATATTGCTCAATTATCCGGACATGAATCTAGAAAAAGACAATTATATTTTCTCAATTTAGTTACATACCATACAATACATGTTCCAATAAATGCAATCTTCTTTTTCTATGACAATACATCACTTCAGTTTTCTGAATAGATCTAAGTAGACCTAAAAAATTATATCTTCTCACAAAGACAGTTTACCAGAGTTAAAGTCACTTGGGCTGTATTTATTCCAATTTAAATAACTTTGTAGGAAGGTCTCATCAAAGTAATTATTACCCCGATCATAAATTTTTGTTGATTTATTTATCCATTTTTCTCTGTGTGTGTCTGTTTGTGGACAATGTTACCTCAAAACTACTCGACAGATTTCGACTAAATTTTCACCACTGATAGATCTTAGGTCATGAACGATCGCATTGAATTTTAAAGAGGATCCAGAATCTTATTAGAATTTTTCGCCAATTTAAAGATAACTTCAGAAGAAATTGAGGGATTTTGACAAAATCTAAAAGCAGATTCTATTCACTTTTGGAGATGATCCCAGTTCAGATACATATTCTAGATCTAGATTTGCACTTTTAAGATTATTTCAAAACACATTGACAGATTTGACAAAATTGGATTTTCACCCAACTTTTACACTGGATCTCTCTCTCTCTCTCTCTCTCTCTCTCTCTCTCTCTCTCTCTCTCTCTCTGTAATACCGCATTACATTTATTATGAGCCATTTATTTATATTTAAATTTTAACTCTATTATACAAAAAAACATGAAGTACATCAAGCAACTTTAGGAATACAATTAAACTTCTCGAGCTTAATTGATAAAACAATGACATTAACTTGACCTTTAAGCTATTTCAATACATTTTACTCCCGCAATCTCTTATGAACTTTCTTTACAATAGGATATTACAATTTCAAACATATTTTTGAAGGAAAATGTGATAAAGTATTGTTTTTTAACTTATGCAAATCAATTAGGTTTGGTTTTTTTTATAGGTCTTCATAATACTAGACGGTAACTTGTTCAGGTGGTTTCCGTTTGTATTCAACTTGATGTATATAAAATATGCAAAATTTGTCCCTATGTTCAATTCACTTACATCAGCCCAGTTATCTTTAACACAACTTTTAATTATTACTCAATAATGGTGCCCGTTTGACATCTTTATTACATGTAACATACATTTGTTTGTGATTCATTTTTCATCCTATTCACCACTGATTGCTAATATCCCCTTGAGTCTTGATTGTACCTAATAATTTGTTGAGCCTCATAAATTCATATTTCATCCCCAGAGAATATAGTTTCTCCATCAAAAGATTCTATTATGGTTCTCTGCTTTTATTTTCTTTTGTTCTCCCTGCTGAATTCTTTCGATTCCCATTCACTCTTCGTTGAGCATCCTTGTTATTATTGCTCGTTTAAAGAACAATTTATTAATCACATTGTAAAATTTCCCAAAGTAAGTTTGGAGTAATACGATGTTTGAGTTTGTTGTCATTATTATGTTAAGATAATACACAAATTATAAAATCAGCCTGAGCTTCAGTTCTATGGGCTAGATCAAATCTCCTACGAGAAAAAATAAAAATTCCACTACCGGAAAAAAAAAAAATCTCAGAAACAAACAGTCGGAAGAACGCAGGTTTGAATTTCATTGTAGATGAAGAAAAGACTGTCAATACTAAATATATTGAGTTTCTTTTCTTCTTGTTTAGATGGTTTTATTCCTAACTTTCTCACTGGCAACATCACGTGATTATAACTCCATAGTTTGAGTGAGATAAGTAACCTAGAAACACGTTATTTTCTTGCTCACCATGACAATTAAACAATCTGTTACAAATTCAGGTATGTGGCAGTGACATATGAGAAAACGTAGCCTACCTTAACCATTTGATATTTCTCAATTCATTATCTACAGAAAATATATAAATAGCGTTATAATATATATATATATATATATATATATATATATATATATATATATATATATATATATATATATATATATATATATATAATAACGCTATTTATATATTTTCTGTAGATAATGAATTGATAAATATCAAATGTTTAAGGTAGGCTACGTTTTCTTATATGTCACTGCCTAGCTCCCATTCATCAGGTTTTATCTCTTCATGCCACATTCTATGAAATGATATTACATATATTCTGGGAGTCGCATATTTGTTGGCTAAATTCGTCTCGGTAGTTATTCCATTGTATTCAGGGCTTTCCATCTCTTGAGTCCTTCAATGATAGCTTTTACTTCAAATACACTGAATTTATTCATGGGCACATCAAGATCTTCTTCGTCTTTAGGTATATCAATCAAATTATTTCCTTCATATCTCTTATTTATGACCTCATTAAAGTGTTTTATCCAACGTTGCCTTTCTTCATCTTCTGTTTTTATACCAGATCCTTCTCTTTTCCTGATGGGCATATGCTTCTTTTATGCCCCAGTAGAGATTTCATTAATATTTCTATGAGCAATTCTTACACCATAGCCACTCCCTGAATTCATAACTCTGTCAGCCTCATTTGCTTTCTAGTCAAAATAATCGCTCCAGTCATTCCTGGCTTTTATGTTGACCTCACTATCAACACAGGAATACTTAGCATTCTCTACCATGAAAAAATATCATTACCTTCTTCAGAAACTTCCAACAATCAATTTACGTCTTTATAGTATCCCAAGTATCTTTTTATATCCATGGTTTTCTCATTATAAATGCATACCCCAATATTTCACTACCAACTGACTGATTTATGTTCTTAATTTCACACCATTCTTCATTAATTGTCTGGTCTTCGTCTCTAAAAGTCTCTAAGACTGCAAACTAATTCTTACAATCATTTGCAAAGGTTTCTTTGTGCTCATCTTCTACAAGCTTAGTTGTATAAAACCTTGGTATTCTATCTTCTCTTTATGTAGGGTGCTCTCAGATTCAATTTCTGTGTGACAAAGAGCTGGTGATCACTACCCAATATCTGCACCTCTATAGCTTCTTACGGTTCTTAGAGTCCCCCTTCTCTCTTTATTATTAGCTATGTAATCTATTTGATTTTGGAATTTGCCACATGGGGAAGTCCAAGTATATGCGTGGATGTCCTCGTGCTGCAAAATCGTATCTCCAATAACAAGATTCTTTGTAGAACAAAAAGTTATAAAGTGTGCTCCATTTTCGTTTACATCTGTCGCCGAGTCCCTCAACACCCATCACATTCTTTATACCTTGATTATTCCTTCCAATTTTTGCATTATGGTCACCAATCATAATTTTAATATCTCGCTCTGCAGTTCTTCATAGTGTTCTTCTTTCCTTTCTTCTATGGAATCTTTTGTTGGAGCATAGCAAAATATAATAATCATTTTAGACTGATTTGATTTAAACTTTGATTGTGAAAATCCACTTTTTACAGTTCTCCATTCCGTAAATGCCTTTTCTTCTCTCAGTGTCATTTCCATTCCTCTTTTAACTCCATCTGTTCTTCGTGAATATCTATATGTATGTATGTATGTATAAATATATATATATATATATATATATATATATATATATATATACATATATATATACATACATATATATATACATATATTTATATATATATATATATATATATATATATATATATATATATATATATATATATATATATTTATATATATATACATAGATGTATATATATATAAATAGATGTATATATATATATATATATATATATATATATATATATATATATATATATATATAGATGTATATATATATATATATATATATATATATATATATATATATATATGTGTGTGTGTGTGTGTGTGTGTGTGTATATAAATTGCCTTGGTGTAATATTTCATCACCAATCCACTTACAACGTGTTTTACTTAGGGCTAAGATATCCAAAATATATTTCATAAAATCATTCTCCTCTATCTATACCTTTTTTAATCTGATTTAAGGTCCTTGCATGCCAATTACCAATCTTCTTGTTTTCTTTAGTATTTATAAACCGGGAGATTCTTAGCATCCCGCTACGCCAGGTACTGGAGGCCATTCCGTCATTTTCGCTCCTCATATATTGATTATATCCATAGAGGATTCATTGGCTAAATTCATTAAAGGATATATAGTTCCTTGTGATGCACTGTGCCTATCTAACTAAGACAAGTGACCCTGTCGGTGCATATATAAATATATATATATATATATATATATATATATATATATATATATATTTATATATATATATATATATATATATATATATATATATATATATATATATATGTATACAGATAGACAGACACACAGACAAACACAC
>NC_090728.1:4633072-4638072 GCF_036898095.1 Palaemon carinicauda
CTCTCTCTCTCTCTCTCTCTCTCTCTCTCTCTCTCTCTCTCTCTCTCTCTCTCTATAGTTTCTTTATATATTATTAATAGAATGTTAAAAAAAATCAAGTTTAATGTTCTGCAAAAGAGTTTCCTATGAGTATCTCAGAATTTCAAGATCATGAACTGACCTCGTACCCAATTCCTTACACGTTCTATTGATCTTTGCTCCTGACCTCATTTTAGGAGTAAATTTAGATTTCTCTTTCCACTTGAACTTAAGATTTTCTAACACAAATTGTTGACATAAGTGAAACATGGAAAACTAACTCATTTTAATTGGTAAATATTCATTCAACGATTTGCCCGAATTCTTTTCGTTTACCCGTGGTAGAAAATAAATGTTTTGATTTTTGCTAGTAATGGAAGTTGATTTTGAATTTTTAATTTTTATTTAATTTCTCATGTATCCTCATTTTAATAATCAAAAGGACTATTTTATTATGTTTTATCTATATTTTTCTATCATAATTTAGTTTATATTTATTTCGATTTTTTTCAAAGATACACTCGACTTATTTCCAGAGGTAGGAGATAGTGTTCATAAATACTTATTAAATCATTGGAAAAGTTTCCATGTTACAATAATGATATGAATCGAGATATTATGTTAAATTCTTATATTCAATATCACTAAGGCTTAACAATGACCATAAATATCAGTGATTTGAAGCGTTTTTTTTAAGCAAATTATATTTTCACTAGATTCTAATTCTATTTCACTTTTCTATGATTCTCGAATCATATATTACCTTAATTCCGTAAAGAAGCTAGTGCATAAAAAGCACAGATCTAAGACGCTGAAAAAAAGTGTGTGTGGGGGGGGGGGGTGTCTGGAACCTAACTAAAGTAGGTGTGGGTCTAGGAGGCGCTGTAAGCCCCTGGAAGCCGATGCAATTTTAGGCTATTTTAGAGAGATTTTCATGTATCTGAAACTGATTTCTCCTAATAATGGCATTTATAAGGTGAATTTGCATTATGCATTAATAGCATCCGGATGATATATATAAAACCTTTCCGCAGTAATCTCTATAATTACTTTTAATATATGAATATACATTCCCGGGAAACCTCATCAGCTGACTACCTCTTGAGTTATATGTATAATGCTTGGGGTGCCTGCATTCTTCTGTTCAACTAACAACCTACTGCAAATCTTGATTCATCGAGTTCTTTCCAACTTGATTCATACCAGAAACACAATCTTTCTTTTTTTCCTGCTTATATCTAATGAATCTTTACCACTTAGGAGTGTGTGTGTGTGTGTGTGTGTGTGTGTGTGTGTGTGTGTGTGAGAGAGAGAGAGAGAGAGAGAGAGAGAGAGAGAGAGAGAGAGAGAGAGAGAGAGAGAGAGAATTATGCTTTTATTCTTCCACATCTCTTTTACTACATTCTTCTGGTGGCGACTATTTAACGGAAGATGTCAGTTATTGTTTTAGTTTAATTAAAGTTTCAAGGTTTTCGTAAATTCCAAGCTTTATGCCATGGAAACTTCTCAATTTCTTAATATTACACATTTCTCCAAAAGATGGATGGTTTCTATTTCATTGAAGATTTTCCTTTTTATATTATTTCCATTCTATCTAGCCTACTATTAGTTTATAAAAAAAAAATACTTTACCAAAGATAATCTCAGCTTTATTTGTACTATATATTACATTTAGAACCTGTAAACTTATTGAACAATTATAGAATTGTGGAGTTTTCCTCGAACATAAATATGTTAATCATGTCAAATATCAATCTTACAAATGACATTGAGTATCAATCAAATTAGCTTATATTTCCATTTAAATTTCCACTTTCAAAAAACAGAAGTTTTGCCTCAAATACTAAACAGAAAAAGCTGACCGATAAAACAGCCATATCAGAGTTTTCTGAAAATCAATCTCACAATCTCAAAAATTTTATTGTGACTTGACAAGTGTTTCAGCACATGGTTTAATATCCATAAAATGGTTATATTGAAATTTAGCAAAGTAAACAGCAGGAAAGCAACGGAAATATGCACACCAATAAATCACGAATACACTTTAAATAACTGAAACTGATATTTATATCCGACATTGATACATATATATACCAGAGAAGAGACAGGGGCGGCTGGGATTTACTGCATTAATAAATCGAAAAATAATTGGTCTTTATCGATTGCATTAGAATATTTGACATTATATATACGTATATATATATATATATATATATATATATATATATACATATATATATATATATATATATATATATACATATATGTATATATATATATATATATATATATATATATATATATATATATATATATATATATATATATATATATATATATATATACAGAGGGGGAGAGAGAGAGAGAGCGCGCGCGAGAGAGAGAGAGAGAGAGAGAGAGAGAGAGAGAGAGAGAGAGAGAGAGAGAGAGAGAGAGAGATATCTCATAGGAATTAAACTCGAACTTATCACAAAATCTCTGCAAAAATACTTTATACCTACAGCTTAGAAAAACTTTATAGTTACGCTAATAATCAAAAGAGACGCAAAAGACCTGAAAAATTGCTTCCCAGTGAATTTACTCTTAGTAAAATGTAAGGTATTTACAAAGATCATATTAGGCTGAATAGAAAGACAAGTAGACTTTAATCAGCAAAGAGAGCAGGCTAGCCTTAAAAGTGGATATTTAACGACTCATCATTTGTCAGGAGCCAGGCCTGACGTTGCGTTTGATAGGTGAAGCAAAACAGCGGCAGAGTTCAATAAACCATTATTCCATTGCCTAAGTATTTTAGTCACATGTCTTTTTACTTGTGACAATATATATATATATATATATATATATATATATATATATATATATATATTTATATATATATATATATATATATATATATATATATATATATATATACACGTGTGTGTATACAAACACACACACACACACACACACACACACATATATATATATATATATATATATATATATATATATATATATATATATATATATATGTGTGTGTGTGTGTGAGTGTATTTGTATTCAATATTTATAATGGATATTTGAGACATCAAATCATAACACAGAATGAAATAGGTCAAGTTGATTTGTAACATTTCAATGCTTCCGCTAAAAAGGGCAGCCCTTTATTGTCTTTGATTCGCTAAGGTTGGAGAAGGCTCCTCCCATTTTGTAGAAGTAGTGAGAATAGCAACTCCTCCTTTTCTGTTTTGTTACAGGAACACTAGAGACATCTGACTATATATTTCCCATTAGTGTTGGCGTTCTTTGGATTCTATCTGTACATCACTAAGGCATCTTCTCAGTATCGCTTCACATCAAAGCACCACTTACAACTCTGCCGCTAACGGGATTGTTAAGCGTTTCCATCGTACCATAAAAGCAGCTTTGATATTATGCAGCAAAAACTCCAGTTGTGTTCCACAAATTCCCCGGGTTCTACTCGAAAAGTGGACCACTCTCAAGGACACCATAGATTTCTCAGTGGCTGAAATGATATATGGTGAACTGCTAATCATCCCTGCAGAAATTATTTTGATCTGCTACCTCCTACGATGATCTCCAGCGTCTATGTTACATTATGGAAAAATTTACATTCACCGGCCTCAGAGTTACAAGTCCCAGGCAAAGCAGTACATACCAAAATACATACACACCATTAAACATTTCTTCATACATTGCTAGCGAACATTTGCGCCTTTATTTACGGGTTCATTCTTTGTCATTTGTCATACTCCGATAGCTTTTATCCTAAACTTTTGTGGAAAAGAGGATTGGAGCACCACTAACTGGCAAAAACCTATGCATTTCTTGCAAAACAACCCACCAACATTGGGGTTATCTGAGGCACGGCACCGTCTTTTGCATGGATGTCTGCTTCACAGGGAAGGGGGTGGGGTTGCATGTAATCCACGTGTTGCAAGCGATACATATTAAAAAAAAAAAAAAAAAAAAAATAGGCATGCCTTATTTGCATTTAATTTCATGCAGTAACTGACATTTGGACTCCATGTCAAAAAGTCATATAAGTAACATGCTAATTTCAATTCTATTATCATTCCGTTATTATATTGTCTACTCTTATGCCAATATGAATTTTTATGACAGAAACATTCAATATACGCATATAATTGTCACAGTTATGCACTTATTTGATGGTCCATTAACATCTGTATTGTCTTCATATTAATGGCTCCTCCAATCCCGGCAAAGCAATAACTCTGATGATCTTGATCCCATAGTCAGTTCTTGTCAATATAGTTATGAGTATATTTATGCAACTGCTTAGAAACATGGATTTTTGGAAAAACATTTCCACCATGTTGAAATTGGATTACTCTAACTCAACTTAGGTCCACACTTGACATTCCTTCATTTTACACTTAGCTTAATTTTCAAAAGTAAATTTTCATAAGACTACACATGCAGATGAATTATGATGAAAATATTTTAATTATACTGACTTATAACTAACCTAAGGCATTTCCTTCATGGCTTAAAAATATTTCTGGGGGATATATATTTTAGGTGAATATTAATTTTTAATGGCCAATAGTTCACTTTACATTTTCTTATTTTTAGATTGTATATCTTTTTAGTTTTGTGTATTTAGAAGTTTTCTTGGCATTTAATCATTTGTTTTACTATTTTCTAGGCTTTTGACAATGGAATTAATACTGACTATAGATTCCAATATAATTGACGGATTCTGAAATCCGGAAGAGGCAGGCAAAAGATCTTAATAAGAAAAACATTCCATTGCGGAAAAGAATTGGAAAAGGAAAGAATAAACTAGAATTAATTAAAATTACGGACTAAATAAATGACGCTAATAAAACAGCAACTCTCTTCAAAAAAAAAAAAAAAAAAAAAAAAAAAGTCATGAAACTAAGTTTAAACTTGATATTTCGCCAATTAACTATTTCATTGGGAGGATTACTTAACAATTTGTTCACAAGGAA
>NC_090728.1:4643072-4653072 GCF_036898095.1 Palaemon carinicauda
ATAAAACTACTGTCAAAATAAAATTTCTCTAATATTGCAAATAAGAGGTCATGATCTACATGATCAAAAGTTTTAGATCACTCTAAGATTATCAAAGATGCCTCCCTGTTATTTTCATGTGTAAACCATAATATCCCTGATTAAGACGTTTAAATTGATTATTGACCTATTTTCAAGACAGCTGAACTATTCAGAGGATATTATTAAATTTAATGCATTTTCAAATCTGTTAGTTAATATTCTAGTTATGACTTTAAATTATACATTTAGCATTGTTATCGGTCTCCAATTAGTAATATGATTTAAGTCTCCTCCTTTTGGTGTGAGAGTAATTATACCTTTATTTAGTTTTACAGCGGTGTTTATTTTTAAACACAAATTTTATAAGGCTTACAAAATCTTGCTTGATATCTTTCCAGAATGTCTTATAAAATTCTACTGGGAGACCGTCTATTCCAGGACTTTTCCCACTTTTCATTCCACGAAGGACTGCAAAAACTTCAGACTCTGTGACGTCTGCTGTTATTAAATTATTTTTATTTTAGTCTATAACACTATTGATTAAATTGGGAAACATTTGTTGACAATGATCATAAAATTTTTCTTTTTTATAGAGGTTTTCAAAATAGTCTCTTACCTACGTAATAATTGCATTGGGATTAACAATTTCGCTACTACTTTCTCTCCTAATCTTATTCATATAGGTTTTAGTATTTTTTCCTTCCCTAGCAGATAGACTGAGACTTCTCCTTTTAATTTATCATCAACTTTAGCTCTTATTTTTATCCCTTCACATATTTCATCTTGAATACTATTTATTCTCAATTTTAATGAATTCGCTAATGACATTTTCTCAGCATTTAAGGTCGATTTTCTTATTTCTTCTTTTAACAGATAATTCAATAAATTAAGTAGTCCGTATCTCTCCCGATTAATTTGCTTTGAACAACTAACAAAAAAGAATTTTAGTTGTTATTTGCAAAGTCCCACCAACATTTAATATTTTCAAATTTGCCTTTATTGTTTCTAATCTCAGTCCAAGCCGTCATGATATTTTCTTTAACTAAATCGTTATTCAAAATATTACAATAGAGTTTCCAATACCCTTTGCCTAATGACATAACATTTTCCATTTTTATTGTTTGATTATGGAATGGTCCGACCAGCTTATAGGTATATTTCGAATATCTTTTACATGATTTTGCAAATCTCTTACAAAAAATCTATATAACCTTGCCCCATATTTTCCCCTAATATATGTATACTCTACATGGTGGTTTAGGACAAACCAAGCATCTTTCCATTTCAAATTATTTTTAAGGCACACAAGAGATTTAGATAAAAAGTAACTATCTTAATTCAAACAATCCCTCATACCAGTAATTATATTATATTATTCCGCAAGAAATAAATAATATCTTTTTAAGGAAGAGCTGTTTTTTTCTTCTTTCTTTTTGCTACTTCCAGCAGTTGCGAAGACATTTAGTAACTGAATGTGAACATTCGAACAAACACAATTAACACTCATTAAATGACCATTTATTTAATTTTCTACATTAGATGATTTTCGTATAATGATAGCAAGTCCTCCTTTAAGGCAGTGTGTATAATTTATCAATATCTTACAAATTATTTCTATATACTCTATTTTCAATTCAGCATTTATAATGTGTTCTTGAATAAAGATTATATCTATTTTGTATAAAAACGTTAAACTTACTAATTTGATTTGCTTATTTATACAATTAAATCCATTGGCATTAACTGAAGATTAGCTTCTGAATCTATAGTCTCGCACAATAGCCTTCAGTAAACACCATGGAGAGTTCCCCGCTTCGTCGCGTTTTCCACCCAGGAGAAAGAAAATGGCATACAATGTCTACCTTTTTTCCTTTTTTTTTCTTTTCAAATGGAAAAGGATAATAAAACGTTTATATTTGGAATTGACCAAACAACCAAACTTGTCACAGATGCAACCAACATATCGAAAAACGACTTTGTTTCAGATTTGCAAGGAAAATTGAGTCAAGGCTATTAAGCATACTGATAACATTATAAATGAAGACCAAATATTACGTCTGTATTAACTAATTCATTGAATCTTTTGTGATAAAACTAACTTCGTCTGACGAAGAGTCACAATAACCACACGTTTGCAACTCAACCTTTGTTGTAAAAACTTGTTGTCAATTAATTAAATACAATGCAATCACCAATGTAGATAAACTTAGTTAATTAAATCCTTTGTAAAGAAACCTGTCTTTTCATAATCAATCAGAATTGAGGAATGAATTTATTTGATATCAAAATAATGATTATTTCTGTTAGCGTGATAATATTTTTATAACAATTTTGCTCATTGTTATATCCAAGACTTTCAACTTGTCACCACATGGTTGAAAACAAAAAGAGCGAAAGAAGCAATTTAGAGAGGGTATCAAATTAAAGGTTTATGTTCTTAGACCGTTCAAATCCGGGTGAATGACTTATTAGCTGACCCTTTTCTCATTTACTTGGCTCGCCCATAGATAAAAGCAGTCAAGCCAGTGTGCTTTAAAAATTAGCCAAGAGAACGGCAAGGCCGCCAATGGGCTCTGAGTTCGCTCCTAAAATGGTTTGACTATAGTTATCACCGGTTTTACGTCAACCTGGTGACGTAATAGTTGCGTAATCTATCGAAGTAAAACTGTAATAATGATGGATATTTTAATGTTAATAATATAGACTTTAACTAAATCATATGAAAACTTCATAAAAATAATTAAAGGTAATATAAACACGAGGGAACATGTAATTAAATAAAAAAAAGTAATTTCGTGTCTTAAAATTTATGATAGATTCCAATTTGTTCATGTCCTTAAATGAACAAGAAATTCATATTTCAT
The DNA here is from genome assembly GCF_036898095.1 of Palaemon carinicauda. Taxonomy (NCBI): domain Eukaryota; kingdom Metazoa; phylum Arthropoda; class Malacostraca; order Decapoda; family Palaemonidae; genus Palaemon; species Palaemon carinicauda. Next base: position 4,645,958 of record NC_090728.1, read on the forward strand.
ATTGTTTTTTGTTTTTCTTGAATTATGTAAGTATGACAATGATTTTTACAGTGAAAAGAAATTAAATCGTCGTATATATCATTTTAAAAATATTCCCAAGAGAAAAGTAAAATATATACCATATGATAAAGAAGACATTTCGAACAAGGTAGCAATATTTTTGCAGGCGAGTGTACCTGTAAATGAAAAGGCTGATTTCTATAATATTCTGAGGGCATGCATGAGGTCTGACACCTCCAAGAGGCTACATACCAGCTCCGAAGAGGATGATGATGTCCTGGTAACACCATTATACAGTAATGAACACCAGTGCCAAATCCAAGTAATATATGTCGAATGAGGATATCCTGAGTTACCTTATACTGCCGTACTTCGTCCATCTCACCCTAGTATCCACCAATTACCTATCTGAATATTTCCAGACACTGCTTACACTGTCTGTTGTGCTTACCAAAGTCTAAAGAAAGAAGTCAGCCAGCGCGCAGATTAAAATTCAAAGGTCTCGGTCAGTGACGTCAGTCTAACTATGCCAAAGGTTGTATTTGGTTGTATTCATACTAATCCAGTAAATATGAGTCCACGAGTTAACGATCTACTTACTATATTTGTCTTCCAGGGATATTGTTTTATTATCATTATTCTGTTACTTTTTCTACGAAAAAGTACTGTTCAGCCATTGAGTCTTCTAATACAAAACCGGAAACATAATGTTCAGATTAAATATTTAAATTTTCCAAAAGATGGAAATTTTCGAGTGCACTGGAAACAAGCATGTCGTAGAGTTCATAAAATGTTGAATCTTTAAAATGATGTGGTGTGTTCTGTTCATTTTGCAAACAGTGATTTCATGGATGACATGAAGTCTCATTTCTTGCAAATTTAGAGTACTTAAAGTAACACTTCTCAAAAAAGACGCTATGCCTTCTTTTTATCTTGCATGGAGGAAACTTTTTTGTTACAAATTATTCTCCATTGCTTTACAATGAAAACCATTATAATTAACAAATGATGAAAAAAGAAATAAAATTAAATTTCATCATTACGAATGATAATTGTTGACTGATTGGTTAGCACATTGTGTAAAAGAAAAACTTTTACCAACCGTGTGTCACACAATTGTACATAATTCCTTTTGTATATATTATGCTTGTATCTTCGCTCTTTCCTCGCATTAAAACGAACATGAAAATTCATGTCTGCTTTTCTCCTCTGTAACATTGTCAATATTTGAACATGAAAATTCTTGTTGCTTTGAGATTTTGTATATAAAGGAGAGTGTTCTTAATAAACAACTCAGTTGATTGCATCCTGCCTTTGAGTCATAACCTCTCTCTCGGCACCGTCACATTGGTGACCCCGGAAGTCGACTCGCTCCCACTGCCTTCCACCCACAACCTCCCTCGCCCCTCCATCGTTGGTACTATGAAGGACTCTACTACAGCAATTGGCACTGCGGCCGCCCCATTGAAACTTTCCCCGTTCGCCAGCGGGGAGGCATTTGCTTGGTTTCAGCGCGCAGAAGTCAAGTTTCGCATCAACTGCGTGACTCGCTCAACCACCAAAGCAGATTATGTTCTCGCGGCGATAGCCGAGGACACCTTCCCGGAAATATCCGACTGGCTTTGTGAACAAGGAGACACGCCAATAGCGTATGATGCCCTCAAAACATACCTTCTGCAGCAGTACTCACCGTCGCCAGCCGTCCGTGTAGCAAAGCTTTTTCAGCTCTCGCAACAACCGTTGGCGGACCAAAGGGCTTCGCTTGCCCTCAGGGAAATGACCAGTATCGCTCGCCTTCAACCTGCCGCATATGGCTCTTCTCGTGAGGTGAACCTACTTCGTGCCCTTTGGATACGCAGTTTACCCGGACCTATAAACGCTGCCATACCCGATGTCAATAGTTTACCCATAAAGGACTTGATGACCAAAGCCGACGCCCTTATGGACAGCCATTTCAAGACCTCCATCAACGCCTCCACCCCTGACGAAGAGGATGCCTATTCAACGTCAACTGAAGCTGACATGAATGCCGTAGGACATACACGCCCACACCGTGACGTGCCGAAGCAGAGACAAAGCCGCTCACCACCCACCAATCGCTCGCTCCCCAACAAACGACTTCTACAGCCACTTACTACCTCCCATCCGCCGCAGTTTTGCTACTACCACTTCATATTCGCCGCAACTGCAAAGAAATGTGCCAAGGATTGTCAGTGGCCAAAAAACGTGTAAGTAGGCCATCGCTCGTGGCGGTGGCCTCCAGTGTTTCTAATCTTTTCTTTTTACAGGATGCAGGAACGGGCGTGCGATTTTTGGTAGACACGGGTGCTTGTCGTTCTCTTTTGCCAAGGAAACTCTTCAAGACATGACGTAGTCTGTCTACGTCTGCAAACGTCTGCTTGGTAGCTGCCAACGGATCTGCGATACCCACCTACGGTTACAAGAACCTCACATTATCGTTCGGAAACGGTAAATTCAATTGGAAGTTTCTCGTTGCTGACGTCACAATGCCAATCCTCGGTGCGGATTTCCTCTCTCATTTCCACCTTCTGGTCGATGTCGCCCACCGACGATTGGTCAACGCAGACTCGTACTTGTCGACACCTCTTCAACCCGACCCCTCTAACCTTGCTCACCACATTAGCGCACCCTACGCCCACCTCCTCACGTCATACCCGGAAGTTTTCCGTCCAGAACTTGGCCAAACGCCCACGATTCCTGCCAAGCACGGTATTTATCACCATATCAAGACGACGGGACCCCAGTCTTCGCAAAATTCAGATGTCTGGCACCGGTACGATTGGCAAACGCCAAACAGACGTTCGCCGAAATGGAGGAAATGGGCCTTTGCCAAAAGGCCTCCAGCCCATGGTCGTCACCCTTACACATCGTTCTGAAGAAAGACGGCTCCCTTCGTCCGTGCGGGGATTACAGGCGCCTGAACATGCATACAGAACCGGATCACTACCCCCTCCCAAACATTGCCGTCGTGACCTCCTACCTGCACAAAGCAAAGGTTTTCTCTACGCTCGATCTCCTGAAGGGGTATTATCAGGTGCCTATGAACCCAGAAGACATCCCCAAGACTGCCATCATCACTCCGTTTGGTACATACACCTTCAATTACTCCTGTTTTGGCCTTCGTAATGCTGGGGCCACGTTTCAACGTCTCATGAATGGCATCTTACGGGACCTCCCTTTCTGTGTATGTTATGTGGATGACATACTTGTGTTCTCCTCCTCAAAAGAGGAACACCTCCGTCACCTACGCATCGTGCTCGACCGCCTGCAACAAAACGGCCTTGTAGTCCGGTACGAAAAGTGTACCTTTGGCGCCAACGAAGTGTCGTTCTTAGGGCACCGCATCACTCCTGAAGGTGTCTACCCCCTCCCTGAGAAGGTAGCAGCCGTTCAGAACTTCCCCGCGCCCTCGACCGTCAGAGCTCTGCAGGAATTCTTGGGCATGATCAACTATTATCACCGTTTTCTGCCAGCCATTGCCGCCACTCTTGCTCCCCTCTACGCCTCCCTCAAGGGCAAGCCGAAGGACCTGAAGTGGGGTCCCCTTCAAGATGCAGCCTTCTGCAATGCAAAGAAGGCCCTATCAACTGCTGCGGCTCTCACTTTTCCTATCCCACATGCCCCTCTCCTTCTCTCCACCGATGCCAGCGACGTCACTATTGGTGCAGTACTCGAGCAGGTTGTCAACGGCTCGCCCCGCCCATTGGCCTTCTTCAGCAGAAAACTGTCCAAGGCAGAATCGGGTTATTCTACCTTCGATCGCAAATTGCTGGCGGTGCACTTGGCTGTCCGTCGCTTTCGCCATTTCTTAGAAGGTACGCCCGTCGTCATTCGTACAGACCACATGCCTCTGGTGCACGCCTTTACTCGACAGTCTGATGCCTGGTCCGCCCAGCAATGCCGACATCTCTCCGCCGTGGCTGAATACAATTGCACCCTTCAATACGTCCCTGGGAAAATGAATCCCGTTGCCGATGCCCTGTCCAGAAACACGTTGTCTGCCGTTCAACTGGGATTGGATTACAACGCCCAGGCTGAAGCCCAACGACAGGATCCAGAGTATCAAGCATGTAGGACATCCTGCACGTCCCTCCGTTGTGAAGACTTTCCCTTCGAAGACTCCAACACCACCCTCCTCTGTGACGTCAGTACTGGCAGACCGTGACCTTGGATTCCTGCTCCCATGCGCCGACAGGTGTTTGATTTCATTCACGTCCTTTCACACCCCTCGTGCCATTCTACTGCACAGCTGCTGAAGGCAAAGTTCATTTGGCACGGCATTTCTAAGGATGCTAAGGATTAGGTCCGCATCTGTACTTCTTGCCAAACTTCCAAAGTACATCGACACACGGATTCAGGAGTGGGCACCTTTCCTCAACCTCAGCGTCGTTTCGCACACATTCACGTTGACATTGTAGGCCCCTACCCACATCACAAGGACATCGTTACCTGTTTACCATCATCGACCGCTCCAACCGTTGGCCTGAAGCCATTCCCATGGAAACTGCAACGTCCGCCTCATGTACATCTGCCTTACTCTCTGGATGGATTGCAAGATTTGGTATCCCTGAACATGTTACTTCTGAGAGGGGAACCACTTTCACCTCTCAATTGTGGACATCATTAGCGAATCTCCTGGGCATCACCCTACATCAGACATCGGCCTACAACCCCGCTGCCAATGGAATGGTTGAACGTTTTCCTCGCAACCTCAAAGCAGCTTTGATGTCCCGCTGCAAGGATTGCAACTGGTTTACTCAGCTTCCCTGGGTCCTTCTGGTACTAAGGACCACTCCTAAAGACGCCCTCGACGTCTCGTCAGCTGAAATGGTGTATGACGACCCGTTGGTCGTCCCTGCCGAATTTTTTTCTTCTACAACCTCCTCCGACGATCTCCAGCGCATACGTCACGTCGTGGGAAAATTTACTCCATGCCGCCAGACTTACAAGCCCCCAGCAAAGCATCACATACCAACAGACTTGCACTCTGCAACGCACGTCTTCCTACGCAACGACACTACCAAGCCACCACTAACGCCCCCTTACACGGGCCCTTTCCTTGTGATCCGACGCAGTCCGAAAGCATTCCTACTAAACATTCATGGCAAAGAAGACTGGGTCTCCATTGATCGTCTAAAACCTGCTTATCTCCTGCCAGATGACCCGCCTACAGTTCGCCTCTCTAGATCAGGGTGCCCTATTTAACTTGCACAGTATGTCATTTTTTTTTTGGGGGGGGGAGCCATGTACCAACCGTGTGTCCCACAATTGTACATAATTCCTTTTTTAAATATCTTGCTTGTATCTTCGCTCCTCCCTCGCACTAAATCGAACATGAAAATTCATGTCTGCTTTTCTCCTCTGTAACATTGTCAATATTTAAACATGAAAATTCTTATTGCTTTGAGATTTTGTGTATAAAGGAGAGTGTTCTTTAATAAACAACTCAGTTGATTGCATCCTGCCTTTGAGTCATTACCTCTCTCTCGGCACCGTCACAAACTTGGTGAAGAATGTAGATTATATCTGATGTCACTTTTTTTTTCTTTTATCAAAAAACAAACCAAGACGACAAACTATCTGAGGAAGAGTATTTGAAAAATCTCGCACACTCACACACACACACACACACACACACATATATATATATATATATATATATATATATATATATATATATATATATATATATATACATACATATATACATATATACATACATACATACATACATATATGCATATATACATACATACATACATATATATATATATATATATATATATATATATATATATATATATATATATATATATATATATATATATATATATATACATATATATATATACATACATACATACGTACATATATATATATATATATATATATATATATATATATATATATATATATATATATATGTTTGTATATATATATATATATATATATATATATATATATATAAATTTATACATATACAGTATGTATATATATATATATATATATATATATATATATATATGAATAAATGATTTGATAAAAGAAGTGGAATATGTAGGTTATTCAGTGCAGGATTGATGGTCTTGTAATCTTCAGTTGTGGAAAAAAATTTGTAATTGACCTTTTATATGAGAAAACGTCTACCCAGAATCTATATACAGACAGACAGATATTCCTTTCTACAGATGATCCTCATTTACTCAAGTTGGTCAGGACTAGCCTAATAGAATCTGAGTTGATGTTGCTAAACGAAGATAGAATTTCAGGTCATCCGAGAATATAAATGGTGATGGCAAAAAAAGAGGAGTCCTCGGAAACAAGAACACTAGGGTTTTTGAGAACCTTCCAATAAACGTGGCAAATACAGAATATGAATTGTATATTTTCTCACAAACATGACGTAATAACTCATGAAAATATAAAAAGATTTACATACGCCTTTGTTCATATCTCGAATGGATAATAGAACACTTTTAAATAGATAATGTAAGATTTCATAACAAAAAACGTGAAATAAAAAAGTTAATTCTTAGAAGTAACATAAATTTACATATACTGACTTGAATGAAAAATACAATGAAATTAATGATGAAAGTCTTATGTAATTCACATACCAAACATACCTACATAAGAGGAACTCACCTTAGTAACTGGCTATTCACCTAAGAAACACAATTTAAATATATAGATAAAATACATTAATAAATCATTTACTCCACACTAGACCAGTTTTGTAAGAATATATATATATATATATATATATATATATATATATATATATATATATATATATATATATATAAATATATATATATATATATATATATATATATATATATATATATATATAAAATATGTGTGTATTTACATAGTCACGGATAGAGTAATTATAATCATGCTATTTTCGAGTTTCTAGCGTTGTTGCAATGACACTTTGTTCCCTACACGTTTTTTCCATAAATGAGACTATCTGTGTCTTTTTCAGCCCATTGTAGATATCTTAACAAAGACATTAACTTCTTTGAAAGACCTTATGTAATGTTCCCAAATTACCAAATTTCAATTATTACAGTACACACTGTGAAAGTCAA
>NC_090728.1:4663072-4673072 GCF_036898095.1 Palaemon carinicauda
AGAATAAAGTTAAACATTTTTTAAAAGCAAAAGCAGAACTTCCCATACCCGTCAATTTCTAAAAGACAGTTGCAACAGGGATAGGCTACAACTAATTCCTCACCTGATGTTTAGGAGATTGAAGTTCAACTGTCTCATCCAGGGTCCCTCTTCTGTGGATATCCAAGTGAGAACTCATTGTGATCTTCTGAAGAAAAATCATATTCACGCACATTTAAAAGCTACCAATAATTCATGGGGATATTAGTCTACCGTCGCAACACACTGAAAGAAGACGATAGTACATTTGAATAGTAAATTTCTTTATGACTTGAAATTATCGAGTGCAGGAGACCTCAATGCTTATTCACAGAAACACAAGCATTAGGAGAAAGTTTCCCGATTGTTACGGAAAAAGCTAATTACAGTTTGAAGCAAGGTAACGACAGTTCGACAGTTATCTGATCTGTAATCCAGTTATCCTATATCTACTTAAAAATACTAAGGTACAGATTGCTACTGAGATAAATGTGGTAAAATTGCAAACTCGGATATCTGATATGAAAAGATATTTTTTTCTAGCTTAAATAGCGTTTTCAAAGAATTTGACCCCCTTAATAACTACAATAATGGCGTTCCATAGTGGGATATCGTGGTTCTTGGGCGGGCTATAATAGGAAGAACGGGTAAAATAAGAGAAGCTGTCTAACCTTAACACACCAATCATCGTAATTAAAGAGTTGCCGTAATCAAAATTGAATAATAATAATGAAGCACGGTCAAAACACGGGTGGTTTTGCCCCAACCTCCTAGAGGCTAGACGCACCGTCAAAAAGCCCCTGTCCGGAGTGAAGCTCCGAGCAATCTAAAGAAGAAAAAGGGTGGTTTTGTTTGTCAGGCTTCCGGACGCATATAAAACGAGACTTCCATCACATTTTTTCTGGAGTTAAGTCGTTCGAAGTAGTCTGCAACATAAATTTGATATCATTGCAAATATCTCGTTACTCAGACCTAATTCTTTATTGGTTTTTGCTCTGCTGTATGCTCGCTTCGCTTGCAATTAAAAATTATCTCACTGCTCCTATGTTCTGTCAAGCCGGCTACTTTTTGCTACGCACGTTAGCCCCATGAATATGTCGGCGTTATTCATCAATTATACGAACTTAAAGGCAAATATTTCCGTAACCATTCGGTTAACCACTTCATTTACCTTAAAAATAATCAGAAGTTGAAAATTGGGGACCAATATCGAGCACGGATCCAGCAAGTTAAAAAAAGAAGGGCTCTGAAAACATGGCCACAGCAGCTGGGAGCTGTAAGGGCCCCGGAAGCTGACTCAATTTCAAGCTATTTTTCGTGTTTTTCAAACCGTACTCTCCTTTCACTTGAATTAAAATGGTGAACATGCTTTATGCAATAATAGCATCCCGATAAAATATATAAAACATTTCAGCAGTAATCTCTAAAATTACTTTTGATACATCACTATACCTTGCCGGGAAACCTCATCAGATGACTACCTCTGAGTTATGTCAGTAATTATTGGAGCGCCTGCATCCTCACGTTCAATTATCAACCTACAGTAATTCTAGATTCGTCGAACTGTATGTAGACGAGTTAGGAATAAGATCCACTTCTTCCAACTGATTCATACCGGAAAAACAATCTCTTTATTCACAGCTCATATGTAATGAACTTTTACTACTTGAGAGAGAGAGAGAGAGAGAGAGAGAGAGAGAGAGAGAGAGAGAGAGAGAGAGAGAGAGAGAGAGAGAGACAGAGAGAGAGAGAGAGAAGAGGATGAATTCAATCTTCCTCATCTTTCTTACTACATTCTTCTTGTGGCACCTATTGAACGGAAGATGTTGATTAATGATTTAGTTATATCAAAGTTTGAGGGTTTTCGTAAAATCAAAGCCTTATATCATGAACCCTTTCACGCTAGACATTTCTTTGGAGAAAAAGCTGAGTTTTATTTCTTGGTTAGCCTTTCCTTTTTTTACCTTTCACCCTATCTTTTTTTTTTTTATTAGAAACAAGTTACCTCGCAAATTAAAAGTTAATCTTTGTTTGCAACATATGTTACATATAAAACCAGTAAACAATATATATTTGATAATAAATGGACGAACTTTACACAAAATATCTGCAAGAATGCTCATGCCTACAACTTTACCATCATACTAATTAACAAAAAGGGACACATATAAGACCAAAAAATTACTCTACAATAACTTAAAATATTTTCGAAGATTATATTATGCTGAATAGAGGCGGCTAGATTTCAAATAACCAAGGGAGTAGGTAGTCTTTAGAAGTGGGTATTCAATAACTATCAATATTCATTGTAATTAACCTGCTAATAAAAAAGCAACAGAATAGGACTAAATGCTATGTATAAAAATTTTAGAATATAAGAAGGCTTTTGATTCTGTCAATACTTCAGTAATGAAAAATCTTCAAATACAAGGAATAGATGAATCTTATGTTAGAACACTAGTAGATATCTATACAGGAAGTCCAGCAACCCCAGATCTACATAACGTCAGTGAGAAATTCCCAATTCAGAAAGTAGTTAGACAAGGAAATCCCATATCTCTTAAAATATTCAGTTTTTAAGATTTTAGATTTGGAAAATGTAGGAATTAACATTAACGGAGAATACCTAAACTTAGGATTTGCAAAATTGATAATCCTGGATAAAAACGATGGAGATTATCATCACCAGATGAACAACAGTGTGTTCGAAAAGTGGCTCCGTACGAAACTCATTCCTAATATTCCCACCAACGTCTATAAACCTTGATTCACACTGTCTCATATCATCTGTTAAAGTCAAGGGTAATTATCCGAACCATTCCGTTAAAGATAGACAATCCACCGACATCGTCATATAAAAAAAGCTACATTACAGAATGGTTTACCAGAAACGGAAAGAATCCAAAAGAACACTTGCTAAAAAGAGAACTGTTACAAATGGTGAGAAAGAACACACGGAACACGAAAAATATGTATGGCATTGATAAAAATTGCAGCAAAGTGCGGCTATAAAGTGATTCACCTTCTTCCGTATTATTGTTAATACAGCCTGGTTGAATTTATATGGGGTCAATTGAAAAGTTATATAGCAAGAAAAATGGAATTTCAATATGGGAGACTTGAGAGGATTGTTACGGGAATTATCTAATAGAATAACAAAAGAAGATTGGAGCAAAGCTGTAAGATATGGCCAGGCTTAGCAACATGAAGATTCAGAGAAGGATATTGTCATAGCTAAATTCCTTGACTCTTTTGTCATAAATCTCGACTCCTCTGATGACGACGACGACGAAGATTCGCCATGAACCTTTTTTTTTTTTTTTTTTTTTTTACCAAGAAATATCTATGTACTGTGGGAAAAAATAAGTAAATAACTAAGGAATCATGTATTATTGTTTTCCTTCAATAGATAAGTATATCAAAATAAGTTACGGTTAGTGCCAATATCTATACAGCAGTGTTTACTTTACCCATCAATACAAAGAATGATATATAGCATACGTAAAAAATACATTTATAGGAAAGGAATAATTAGAATAGGGAATGAAAATACAAGAATACAACCTTTTCCCAAGGTCTTAAAAGCAAATCTTTCCTCCAGGTGTTTAATCAAGCTTAACTACAGGTGTGCTTGTGTAAAGACTTGTTTAAGAAAAAGCGATCGGAAGAAACGGATTTCACAATATAGTAAACACTGTTGGTTATTATCTTAGAAACTTTGTTTTTATAAAGAATTACCTGATGAACATTCTATAGAGAAACTTGTGTTAAACTGTGTTATTACTAAAGTAGAACCCTTTTACCAGCGAACTTCACCTCATTTGCGGCCCTGCCGATTCTCCTTAATCCCGAAGCCTTCGCTTCATTATTATTATTATTATTATTATTATTATTATTATTATTATTGTTATTATTATTATTATTATTAGCCAAGCTACAACCCTAGTTGGAAAAGCAAGATGCTTTAAGCCCAAGGGCCCCAATAGGAAAAAAATAGCCCAGTGAGGAAAGGAAATAAGGAAATAACATGACAAACCAGGAGATAAGGCATACACGTTGCCACATCTTCACAGAGTCAGTTCACTGAGACCATTGGTCAAATCCTATTAGATGCTTGAAGATTTCATTCCACATCCATTGTCTCGCAAAATAGCCTACGGGGCGACCAAGGGAATGGCCCGTCCTAACAAGAACTGTTGGCTTCAATCCACAACAACAACATCCGTAAATACCATGGAGTTCTCGTCGCGTTTTTCGCCCAGACGAAAGAAAAATGCCATACTATGTCTACCATTTTTTTTTTATTTATTTATTTATTTTTAAATGGGAACAGGATATTGAAACTTAAATTTGGAATTGACAAAACAACCAAACGTGTCACAGATACAACCAACATATCAAAAACTTTGTATCAGATTTGCAAGGAAAATTGGGTTAAGGCTATTAAACATACTGATAACATTTTAAAAGTAACATGAAAAATGATGTCTGTATTAACCAATTCATTGAATATTGTGTGATAGAACTAACTTCATCTGACGAAGAGTCACCTTAACCCCGTTTGCTAACTAAACCTTTGTTGTAAAAACTTTTTGTTTATCAATTAAAAAATTGTAAATATACTATATTAAACTTAGTTAATTAAATCCTCTGTAAAGAATCCTGTCTTTTAATAATCAATCAGAATTGAGAAATGAATTATTTGATATCAAAATTAAGATTATTTCTGATACTGTGATAATCTTTTTATAACAATTTTGCTCTTTGTTATATCTAAGGGTTTCAACTTGTCAACACGTGGTTGAAAACAAAAAAAGGCGAAGGAAGCAATTTAGAAAGAGTGTCAAATTAAAGGATTATATTCTAAGACCGTTCAAATCCAAGTGAATGACTTATTAGCTGACCTTTTACACCTTTTCTTGGGTCGCCCATAGATTAAAACGTAATTTTGTATATATGTTTCATATATTCTAGGGTTTATAGTAAGTGAAAATTTTGAAAATGTTTCATACATAATCCCAACCTCTACAATTCCTCTCAGCAAGCTATTCCAAAAAATAATGGATTCTTATGATCTATCGTTTCCTTCTCTACCAATTACAACCCATCTCTCTCTCTCTCTCTCTCTCTCTCTCTCTCTCTCTCTCTCTCTCTCTCTCTCTCTCTCTCTCTCTACTTCTTTTTCTTCTTCTCTTCTTCTTGTTCCTCTTCTGCCTGATAGTTGTTTTACTTCTGTTTACTAATTTCAAGGCAAACATTCGCTTGTTTATTGTGTGATGCTCGGTCACGCAATGCCATTTCCTAGAAAGTGCGGTCGTGAGGAAAACTAGAGAGATCTGGCGACCCGATGAAGGCGTTTCGCGAATCAAAGACCAGAGATTACATATCGACGTCGTTTGCGGTGCAAGGACCATTTTTACGAGATGCTTAATGCTCTTTCGTATTATCTTTGTCTCGACAACCCCCTTTCCATGGTTGTTTGGGCGCGACTAACATTCCCAGTTCCGTTTTACGCTTCAATTAACTAAATGTAGCATTTATCTGGCGTAGTATTCGTTTTAGATGGAATGTTTTCCATTCACTGTATGTGAAATGATTGAAATTATATTGCGAAAGAAATATAGATATACATTTCCTACCCGTTCCGCCACCCCCCCGCCCCCGTGCTCCCTGTCTCCTCGGTCTCGAATCATTCCCAAGAAATCTCTTTATTTCAGTCACTAAACTTTCTGTCGTTTCCATGTTTCCTCATAATCCGTTTCAGTGGACATATCTCTTATTGGGTTATTTTTTTTTTCTGATACCTTTTGCTCTGTATATTTTCAAGAATACGTCTTTGAATATTGATCAATCGCTTTAAATCTTTCCATTATGAGGTCTTTGAAGACAAGGAACCTAGATACCAGAGCAACTATTTGGTTAGAACGGTGTTACAAATAGAAAAGAAAAGTAAAATTTTCTCTTCTAAGTGATAAGATAAAGTAATATGAAGGGTTAGTGAATAAGACTTAGATTCAATGAATATTTATGATCATTCCATCCAAAACGTGCCAGTAAAAAAAGATATAAGTTAATCTCGAATGTACAGTACATTACATTGCCTACAGAAAATTTTTACTCTAAAAGTAGGATATGTCCTCCTTCATCACTTAAAAAATGTGGATATATATATATATATATATATATATATATATATATATATATATATATATATATATATATATATATATACAGTATATACACACACACACACACACACACACATATATATATATATATATATATATATATATATATATATATATATATATATATAATATTAAAGGCAATGAACTTTAAAATAGGTAATTATAGTATCAATCGGATTTAAATATAATGATTAACTTGATTGGAAAAAAAAAAGGATAATACTTGTTAAAGTGCTTTGGTTACCATCCAATGGTCTGAATAAAAAAAATTGAAGATTTTTACAAGAATAATTTCATATAATAATAACTGACAAAACCAAGTAATTACAAAATTGAAACACCTCTATAAAGAAAGGACTACGAAAGCTCTCAATATGCCTTTGGTCTCTAGAATTTCATTCTTATTCTACTAAGTGTTACTCTGTATGCAAATGAAAGCTCTTATGTAACTTGTGGCACATTCAGCAAATTATCCGTGTTCCAAGGTAACTTATTATGGATATGATGCTTAGCATATAATGACATTTTATTGAATGGAGAAAAATTTTCATATTCAAAACAAGGATATGCTAGATACAAGTTATCTTCTGATTGCATGTACATTTGGACACAGAAGTATCTGGCTTACCTTGCTTTGAGGAAGAGCACCTTGTCACACCCTGAATTCCTGGCGAGTAACCAAAACAGATAGTACTGGGAGAGATGGCAGTGGTGGTGGGCGGGGCTAGACACTGGAGGTCACCACTCCTTAAAACCATGACTAGTTTCACTTCCTGAGAGCGAGGCGCACAGGAATTCTTTTGTCCAACTGTACTTCAAATACCAAGCACTAAATTCTGATTTCTAAAGAGAAGTTCCATCAACTGCAATGAAAAAGAAATTTAATTTTAAAAGGAAAACAACATTTAATATGAACAATTTACTCAAACTAGAAATAATGGAAAGAAAAAATTATTCCAATGAAGGCCTTGTACTGTATTGAAAAAAAATAAGTTGGCTGGCTAAGGAGTTTTATGAATCTATTGAATTCTTCACAATAAGTCTAATAAGAGATGAAAACTAAAATCTCTATTATTATGCAATGAATTTGGGAGAATATGGCATCCTAACATGTATGGTAGGTATATAAGCTACTATATGTAAATATATGAATATGCAAAGAGAGGGTATTCAAATGAGGTCCAAATTATCCTCTTAAATATATTGAAGATTTCCATTCATGGTTAAAAGCTAAAATAGTTTTCAAAATATTATCTTCTTTTGTTTAGTTAGGTGACAGAGGTTGAACCGCAAAAGAGATAACTTATAAAAGAGATGATTTCACTCACATTCTATACAGGCAACAAACCAGATGATTGCTTTTATCGAAAACTCTGGATATTGAGTTCACTCTATTTGGGAACAACTTTCACCCTAAAGTAAGTTGTATGAGGTAAATTCACCTACCCTTGAAAATGAGTAAGCGTGGATGAAGTCACTGATATAGGTTGTAATTCTGGTAAGGTAAGCTATGCTTATAGTACCCGAATACCGCATGTCATTCTCAAGATAAAGTTAAGGAGTTGTAAAAGTTGTAGTAAAGAAGCATTTACATTAAGTGGTATGGTATTTTTGTAAAATTATTATTATTATTATTATTATTATTATTATTATTATTATTATTATTACTATTATTATTATTATTATTATTATTATTATTATTATTTAAACTACAATACTAGTTTGAAAAAGCAGATTGCTATGAGACCAAGGACTCAAACAAGGAGAAATAGCCCCTTCAGGAAAGGAAATAATGAAATAAATAAACAATACAATAATTAGAAAATAAACGATTGAATCTATTGAATTACTCTGGAAACCCAAACCAACGTCTCTTTTGTCTATCATATTCTTATATTTGCTTTCAGTCTGAAGCCTCGAAATCCAAAGAATTGATAAATTCCCTTATTATATCAAGGCTGCAATTCTAATATTTATGAAGACGAATTCAGTAATGCAGTTGGCTTCAATTCTTTGAATAGAAAACGTATACCAAAATATCAAGAACAATTAAAGATGAGGGGTTATCGTTATTATAATACAAGAAATAGTGAACAATCCCCATTAACCTCTGTGTATTATTTCTATCTATTTCTGCAATCATGCTATATCTATTTGACCTTATATTCTTCAGTCTCTATATTTTTTTTTTGAAAATAGTGATTTTTTCAGGGTCAAATTTTATTTACACTTTTGCTCTACGTCTGAAAAAAAAAATCACGTCTTCTCCCTTTGCTACACATTAGTTGCGGAGCTAAACTTTTTTTCCAGGGTGAGCAAGAGGTCTAAACGTCTCTATTTTTGCTCAGTATCTTTTGAAAATGTTCTTTAAAGGTTTAAAGGCCGCACATGAATGGCAGAAGCAAGGGACATTGTCATTGCACTATCAAGCAGGATAATGCCCTAAAGACTGACCATAATACATATAGCTGCTGTTGACTCTCCCAAGGATGGCGAGGTTGCAGCGACCAAACGAACTAACGAGTCTGAGCAAGACTCGAACCGCAGTCTGGCAATCACCAGGCAAGAACGATACCATCAGGCCACCTCAACCCTAAAAACATACCATATGTTTTTAATGTAGAAAGGACGTATGCTGTATATGTATGGCAAAATAGGAACAATGCTTATTCATTGATAATACATACGTTGATGCATGGAAACAGAAGTTCCAGAACAATGAAATTCCTGTAAGAAAAACGTTATGATATACATTCCTCTTTCATAATAAAAATGCTTATGTTTAACCTTTAAACTCTAAAGGATAATTACTCTCCTAGTGTTAATATAGGCAAAATTTACAATGATATAATTTTTATTTAAATATTGAGATGCTTTTCTTTTGTCAATCTAAAAAGCCAAAACCTTTCTGAAGACCTATTGTACCAAATGTATATCTATATAAATCTCATCATACTGAAGAACCTCTGGACAGATTACGTCAATGCAGGGATCGGTTTTGAAGATTACTGGTCAAATCCCCAGAAGTTTTAATCAACTTGAATGTGAAACAAATGTCGCACTGACCACAACATTCTTGACAAAATAGCAAATTTTTCTCTGGAAGCGATATTTCCGAATTAGTACTTGAAATAGAATTAGAGGAACAATTTACCATCAACCTCCCCCTACCCCATAGTTACGTCACCGTTCTCCACTCGCATCCAAGAATCTCCCCGAACAAATCTAATCTCCTTATCCCTATGATTTGCGTGTTACCATTTGTTTACCGGATAGTCTATAAAATCTTAGAGCTCTAAAACACTTTTTGATATTTTTGGTTCAACCTATGTTGGTCTTCCATGATTGCTCCTTGGTCAGAGGTAAAGGAACAACCGATTGATAATGGAGTTTTGTTAGGGTCTGGGTTCTTCTATACCCTGTCCAAACTCTTGATTTTTGTTTATCCTTTTATTTAAAATGCTGTTTTGAATATTTTCTGATTAATGTCGGTTTGTATATTTGTGAAAAGAGAAAAAAGACATTCATTGATAGATATATGCCAAGGATTGTTCAGGACAATAAAGTTAGAGATACTAATAGTTAACGATGATAGTGAAGATAAGTCAAACAAAACAAATGGCTGAGAGTAGAGATATAGAGTAAGTATGAATAGTTTGATTACAGAGGATAGAAGAATAAAAGTGAAAGATACCAATAGTATGGAAAGAAAGAGGAGAAAGAGAAATTGAAATAGTATTGATGGGAATGTAAAGCAAATACTTATAAGTGGAGAAAGAAAAAAAACAATGCTG
>NC_090728.1:4678072-4713579 GCF_036898095.1 Palaemon carinicauda
TATATATATATATATACATATATATATATATATGTATATATATACATATATATTTATTTATATATTTATATGTATATATATACATATATATATATATATATATATATATATATATATATATATATATGTATATATATAAATATATATACAAATATGTACATATATATATATGTATATATATATATATATATATATATATATATATATATATATATATATATATATATATATATATATATATATATATACATATATATATATATATATATATATATATATATATATATATATATATATATATATATATATATATATATATATATATATATATATATATATATATATATATTTCTTTAGTCTAAGATTTCATCACCCATCCCCTTACAACGTTCTTCACTTAGGGATAAGATATCAAAAGTATATTCCATATATTCATTCTCCACTCTGTGCAATTTCCCAATATGATTCATGGTTCTAACATTTCAATTACCAATTTTCATTTTTTTATCCGTTTTTATAGACCAGGAGATTCTTAGCACCCTTCTATACCTGGGACTTTGGGCCATACTATCATTTTCTTTTTCCATAGAGTAACAAAATCCACACAGGATTCATTGGCTAGATTTATCAAAGGAGAGTCAGATCCTTGTGATACGTAGTACATATTTAACTAAGGTAAGTAACCACTGCTGGTTCATACTAATTGGAGTAAGGTCATCTGCCAGGCATCAAGAGTCTAATCCGAAAAGACATTTTGTCTTTTGCCTTACATACAATGTCGCTATGCTGCCAGTGCCTTCATTGAGAATTTGGGGGGCAATTCCTTCACACAGAATGCTTTCTTTACTTTAAGTTACTCATCCTCTTATATAACCGTTGGCAAACATGGATTGCTAAGATATAGCGCCTGACACGGTATAGATATACCTAATTTCATGTAAATATTTGCATGTGATAATTGATAGACATGGGTTCTTGCCATTTTCTTCTACCTAGGTAACTCTCCAGGACACAACGTAGTCTGAAAAAGCCTAGCGACGTTCACCTGGTATCTGCCAACGGAACTCAAATCCCCACCTATTGGTAAAAGGCGCTTAGATTATCATTTGGAAGCGTCAAATATCATTGGAAGTTTCTCGGTGCTCCCGTCACTTTTGCCAATCCTTGGTGCAGATTTCCTCTCCTAATCCCCCGCCTGGCTACTGTTACTCACCAATGGTTAGTCAATACAGATTCTTACTTGCAGACACCTCTTCTTACCGGCTCCTCCAGCCTCACTCTCTACATCATTGCTCCCACATATGCCTACACCCACCTACTTACATTTTACCTTGAAATCTTCTATTCATATCTTTGCCAAAAGCCAATGATTCCCGCCAAACACGATATTTAGATGACGGATCCCCACTGTTTGCCAGATTCAGGTATCCGGAACGTTTGGCAGCCACTAAAGAAACTTTCATAAAAATGGAAGTAATGGGTCTTTGCCAGAAGGCCTAAAGCCCATGATCATCACCCTTATACATCGTCCAGAAAAAAACCTGGCACACTGCATCCATGTAAGGATTACAGTCATCTGAACATGTAGACCGAAGTAGATCACTACTCCCTCCATATCATCGCTGACATGACCTTCTACTTGCAAAAGGGAAGGTTTTCTCCACCCTTGACCTCCTGAAGACGTATTATCGGGTACCCATTAACCAAAAGACAACCCCAACACCACCATCTCCACCCCCTTCAGTGCATACAATCTCAATTACTGCTGTTCTGGCCTTCATAATGCTAGGGCTAGTTTTCTACGCATCACAGATGGTATCTAAGGGGACCGCCCCTTATGTGTATGTTACGATGACGACATACTTATGTTCTCTCCCTCTAAAGAAGAACACCCCCATCATCCGCATTGTGCTCGACAGCTTACGACAAAATGGCCTTGTAGACCAGTACAACAAGTGTACCTCTGGTGCCAATAAAGTATCATTCTCAGGGCACCACATCATTTCTGAAGGAGTCTACCCCGCCCCTGAGAACGTAGCAGCCTTTTAGAACTTCCCCACTGCCTTGAACATTAAAACACTAATTCTTCTTGATCATGTTCAAATATCATCACCGGTTCTTGCCAGCCATTGCCGCCACTCTAGCTTTTCTCTACAATTTCGCTGAAGGGTAAACCAAAAGACCTGAATTGGGATCCCCTTCAAGAAGAGGGCTTCTACTTCACGAACAATATCATATTAACCGATGTTGCCCTCACTTTTTCTGTACCACATGCCCCTGTCCTCTCCACTGATGCAGTGGTGTCTCTATCGGTGCAGTATTTGAGCAGGTGGTCAATGGTTTATGGTGCTCATTATCCTTCTTCAGTCGAAAACTTTTCAAGGCACAAAATAGCTACTCTCCTTTTTACTCCTAATTACTGTTGGTACTATTGGCTGGCCGCCATATTAGCCACTTTATAGAAAGTACAACGTTCGTCATCCGCATGGACCACATCCTCTAATGCACACCATCACTAAACAGTCTGATGCCTGGTCCTACCACAAATGCTGACATCTTTCCTCCGTTACTGAATACAATTGCCCCCCTTCAAAACGTCCTTCAGAAAATAAATCCCATTGCCAGTGCCCTGTCAAGAAACACATTGCCTAATGAAAAGATTCAAAGTACCAAGCATGTAGGATATCCAGCACATCTCTCAGTTAGAAGACTTCGCCCTCGATGACTTTAACGCCACCCTCCTGTGTGACGTCTGTACTGGTAGACCACGACCATGAATAACTGCTCCCAGGTTTTTCATTTCATTTATGGCTATTCACATCTATCATGCTGATCTACTAGACAACGACTGAAGGTGAAGTTTATTTGGCCTGGAATTATTAAGGATGCTTTGGATTGGTCTGCGCCTCTACTTTATGGCAAACTTCAAAAGGACATCAACACAAGGATTTATGATTGGTCACCTTTCTTCAACCTCATCGTCGTTTTCCCCATATTTACATTGACGTAGTAGGTCCTCTACACACATTGTTAACTGTTTTCGGTCATTAACCGCTCCACTGTTTAGCCTAAACCTTTCCTATGGAAACTACAACGTGCACCTCATATATATGTGCCTTACTCTCAGGGAGGATAGTGAGATTTAGTATCCTTTTGCGTAAGACTTTTATCACAAATGCCACTTTCCCCTCACAATTGTGGACATCATTAAAGGATCTCCTAGGTATCACCTTACATCAGACAACCATCTACAACCCTGCTGCCAAGGAAATAGCTGAACATTTTCTTCGCAACCTCAAAGCAACTTTGATATCCAACTGCAATGACTTCAATGGGCTTACTAAGCTTTCCTGGGATCCCCTGAAACTTAGGACTACTTGTAAAGATGCCCTAGATGCCTAAGCAGCTGAAATGGTGTACAACAACTAATTAGTAGTCCCTGCCGAGTTTTTTTTCTGTTTTTTCTGTCTTTAACATCCTCCAACAATATCAACTGGTTATGTCACGTTGTAGGAAAATCTACTTCACGCTGCCAGACTTACAAGGCCCCAGGTAAATGCATTGCACTCTGCAGTGCACGTTTTCTTGTGCAATGACATTAGCAAGCCACCTTTTCACGGGCCCTTTCATTGTGATATTTCACAATCCGAAGGATTGCTTAAATAAAATACCCGAAAAAGAAGAAAGGTTATTAATTCATTGCCTAAATCCTACATATCTGCTGCAAGATGGCCGGCCTATAGCACACCTATCAAGAGCAAAGTGCCCTATTTTACACGTGTGAAACCATGTACCGCACGTGTTTCACACACGCTCCAATACTGAATTGGGATTTTTTTTTTTTTAACGTTCCGTTGTATGTCGCACTATAACAGTACATGTTTAAGGTTGTCTTTATAAACATAAATCTGTTTGAATTTTTGTGATAGTCTTGCTTCTAGCCTCTTCTATATAAACTTGTTATCTGTTGGAAAAAAAAAATGTATTCACCTCTCCTCTCAGTTATTACCCAACAGCCCACATGCACAACTCTAACACTTTCTTATTTTATTTTTTCTTGGTGAGTGTCCTAGCCCATAAAACACCTAATTTACTCAGTGATCTAAAGATTAAATGTGTATGCACTTCTCGTGAACTTTCATTACTTTATTATCTTTTATCTATATATACAGCTTCTCTTGGTATGGTATCCTCAAACATTCTAAAGGAACTCAGTTATCTTAAACACATACATCAGGATGATGATTAGATTAATATGGAATTTAGGTGTCCAGATTCTTCTCCTTTCTATATGTCATTAATTTAAAATCTTTATTATTTATTAAAACTAAAAGATCTAAAAGGGCAAACTTGGTTTCTAATCATGTCTCTGTAGTAACTTCTATTGTTCATTGAAACTAAAATTTCTAAAACTGTCAATTCATCACCTACCTCACTTTCGATTATCAATTTTGTGGAAGGCATAAGTTGATTGAATCATCAGAGAAATCTCTTCTTATTTTTGTTGATGAAACAGTCACAAAATGTTATAATAGACTTTACCTTAAAGGTACATTCAGATAGTATCCCAAAAGAGGTAACCAGTTAAATAAAAATTTATAAAATTATTATCCAGTAATAGAAATAAAAGGGTTGTCCATTACCAAGCAAGTATTTTTAATAATACATTTTCTTGAACACAAATTTGCACCCCTTGAAAAATCATTATCGTCATCTCCTCCTACGACCATTGACGAAAAATTACCTAGGTTAGATTCCACCAGTCGTCGCTATTTTGGGCTCTGCAGTTCTTCATAGTATTCATCTTTCCTTTCTTCAGGGGAATCATTTTTGGTGCATAGCAGACTATAACACTTATATCTCATTACCTTTGTTTAAATTATGCGAGTAATAATCTATGATTTACAGTTCTCCACTCACTTAATGTCTTTTTTGCTCTTGGTAACATCATTCCTATCCCTTCTCTTCCAACTACATCTGTTCTTCCTGATTAGATACATATATTGCCTTTGTCTTGATTTCCTTACGTATTCCTTTACAATGCTTTTCACTTACGGCTAAGATACCGTAAGTATATTTCATAAATTCATCGTCCGCTTGCTGTAATTTCCCAATCTGATTCATGGTTCTAACATTCCAGTTACAAATTTTCAATTTCTCTTTAGTATATTTAAACTGGGATATTCTAGCACAATCCTATGCCTACGCTCAGGACTAGGGGCCATTCCATCATCCTGTCTTTCCATAGACTGACTAAATCCACAGAGAATTCATTGGCTTGATTGACCAAGAATAGCCAGCTCCTTGTGATGTGCTGGGCCTATCTAAATAAAGCAAGTGAACCTTGGTGGTCCTTACTAATTCAGGTAAGGTCATACGCTAGGCATCAGTAGTAAAAAACCCCAATCCGTCACCCTACTGCCAGCGACTTTATCAAGAATTAAGATAGGCATTTCCTCCAATCCCAAAGGTCTCGTTATTACACCAGGTTGTTCTTCCAATTATATAACCATTGGCAAACATGGATTACTAAGGTATACCACCTAGAACGGAAAAATAGTTCTGTTAATTTGATTGTTGACAGAGTCCAAAGAAAATGGAGGAATTTTAATTCCATCAAAACATAGTAACTTAAAACTTTCATTGAAATATAATCACCATAATTTTTTCCCCTGATACACCTGCTATGTTTCAAAGAATTGGAGGCAATTTATTGATCAACCTTCTCTTTTGCAATACTGCCGCAGTCGGTAACCCGGTAACCGCAGGGTTGCCTAATTTTTGGATCAATAATCTCCATTATCATTAAAGATATAAAAAACTAAAACTTAGAAATTTGGCCTTGATAATTCCTTAATATTATGTTATGTATGTATTTCAATATTCGTACATGGTGAAGAAGATGTTTGCTTTAAAGAATGAAAATGGAATTATTATCAACAACAGAGATGTAGCAATAAACAACTGCATATTTTTTTTTTTTATAAAACGCTATGAAATAGTGACATAAGAAATAACTTGGCCAAAAGAGATGATGGAACACCTGAGGTGGTATGAAATGTATCAGTAGGAGAAGTAAAGAGAGCATTAAAATTCATGAAAATAATAGGCTACTTTAAACTCGCTAAACATTCTACAAAATGTCTGCAAGACTGCTCTATACTTACGGCTGGGAAAATTTTCTATCGTTTCATCAATTCATAAAAAGGGGACATAAAATTCCCCAAAGTTACCGGCTAATAAGTTAACTCTCAGTATTATATAAATTTTTATAAAGGTCATATTAGGCCGAATAGAAAGACAGCTAGGAAGTTATGTTTTAGACATGGTTATTTAGAAAGCATTTTACTCTGTCAATACTCCAGCTGTAATAAAAAACTCTTCAAAGACGAAGAATAGTTGAGGGTTATTTTAGAACATTTGAAGATATCTGTATGAGAAGTGTAGAAATCCTAAAATTACATAAAGTGAGAAAATTACGATCGAGGAAGGACTTAGACAGGGAGACCCATATCCTCCTATACTGTATATTCACAATGTGCTCAGAAGTTTTTTAAGAATTTAGATTGGGATAATGTAGAAAATAGTGTTGATGGGAAATACCATAACATTTGTAAATGTATACGGGACATTGTTCTATTAAGTAAATCATGGAATGAATTGCAAATGATGACAGATGATTTAAATATAGAAAACAGAAATGTACGACTGAAAATTAATATGGGTAAAACTAAGATAATGTTCAATGAAAATGCAGAGATAACAAATAAGGATTATGGACGAACATCTAGAGACTGTTAATGATATATACACCTAGGCCGTACAGTGAGTGCTTCCCTAAGACATGACACCGAAATTAAAAGAAGGAAAATGAAGGATTGCGAGATTTTTGTAAACAGAATCAAGTTATCTAGAATAAAATGCCAATTTTCCAAAATTAAAAGTATTTAATCAGTATTAGTTTATACATAAAAAACTTGGAGCTTTACTAAAGCCTTTGAACATAAGCTAGTTACAACGAGAAGAGCTATGGAAAGAAAAATGACAGGCTTAACACTAAAAGAGGAACGTGGAAAAGAGAGCAAACAAAAGTAGCGCAGATCTTTAACCCATGTAAGAAAAAGATATGGAGATGGGCACGACATGTTTTGAGAATATCAGAATGGGTCCCTTGAGATTGCAACAGAAGCAGGGGATTGAAAAGTCGATGGACTGAACAGCTAAAATTATTTGCTAGTGTACTTGCATAAAAAGACCACAACATACAAGCGTGGAGGTACATGTCTGAGGCCTTATTCCTGCAGTGAACTACTTGCGGCTGATGAGTATACATACATACATACATACATACATACATACAAGAATCGTGAAGTAGCATATGCCAAAAATTTTTATATAAAGTATATGTATAAAAAAAAACTCATAATGGTTTTTTTTTTTTGACAACCAAACACTCCCTGACACACTAGTTCTCTCTTCTAAACCGTCACATCTATTCTACCACGAAAGTCCTTTTCAGGCTAACCCTCATTATTCCAAAAATCCTAAGATTATACTCTTTTTTAACCTGCCATTTTCCGTTCGCTTCACATAAAAAAAAAACAATAACAGATAACCCCAAAAGAGTTCAGTACACTGCAATCCCTTATTTTAAGAGGCTCAAAACTTCTTTCAAACAATCATTAGTAACTATTATTCCCACATGCTCTCCTAAAACATTCATATCTCAACTCTTCTGGTATTCAGTTATGTAGAGAGTCATATTAATATCAACCTCTGCATTTTTCCTGAGATACCTTTGAAAATGTTCTTTTAAAGACTTTGCAAGGAGGCCAAGAATGAGTATTTTATTTGTTTCATAAACATTTGTGCCCCTAATAAAATAAAAACAGTGCCCGAAAGAATAATATTAAAAATGGTTATAAACTTTAGTTTTAGTACTTTTAGTAATTTTAGATACTAATAAAATCACAATAACCCTAATCGCTCTGTAAGCAGTAGTGTACATAGAAAAAAATATTGTGATATTTTTTTAATTAAAAGTTGATACTGACCAGGGTAATGTACTACATAATCATAGGGTTTGAAATACTATCAAGATATTCGGTCCTATTCTAGTTTATTACTGAAATCCCTGATATATATGATTCAGGTTTGTTGTGTGTTTGTGCATGTGTTAGTGTATGTGCGCAAGTTCCTTTCAATCATTTCTTTTGTATAGAGGATTTTATTTACGACGAGTCTCAATGCACTACTAGTTTTTAATGTAAGATTTTATTTCCCATACAGTTTTTCTCGGCAAAAGTGTTAATTATCACATTTTTGGTAAATGCGGAGTCATAAATGCTTGAATGAGCGCAAATAGTCACTGGGAAAAAGGTAAACTTGAAAACGCTTTTTCATTAGTTTACGTACTTAAAAAATAAATTTGTTATGCTTTCCGCAGTTATTTCGAGCAAGTCTTTCTAGCAACTGATCTTTATTCCGGAAAGGGTCTATAAGGGAGAATTTAGGAAAGGAACTTTAGGCTTAATTCAATGTGCATATCATTTTACTTATGTGAACAGCGACTGTTATTCAAAGGCTATACAATAGGATTATTTATACTTAAGCAACAGAACCTAATCTTCTTATGAGTTGTTAAACAGTTCAATTCTTTCCTTTTGTAATGCTCTTTCAGGGCAACACAATATCAACAAATTGTTCATGATTACGACAGCCCTCTTATCGTGCGTTCAACAGATAGCTCTCCGTATTTCCTTAACATTTGAAAATAATTGTAATATTATTCATCACCTAGGATTCCATTTTTTCCTGATATTTACCAGTCTCATGCTAAAAAGTAAACAATAAATTATATGATAATTATATATAATATAAAATATATGATATTCATTTTTCGATTTTGTATTCATTGCCAGTACATTTATACACTTTCATTGTGTCTGGGACAAAGCTTACATGTGTAGGCTGATAGATTTTTGAAGAGGATACATATATTAGCAATCGTGTGTGAGCTACCAATTCAGTGCACGTAATTCGGCCACCAGGCTTCCCACTTAACCAGTGGAAATGTTACTGCGTTGCCCAGTTTAATGCCTTTTCGTCTGCTCATGAATAACCCGAGATGTTTCATGTCTGTCACAGATATTACATCTTGTAAGTTAAGGAGAGGCTGGTGACTTTTATTTAAATTCTTGCTTTATTTTCCATGATTAATTTATATGATAATTTTAGTCTTCATAAAAAATTTTTTAAGATGAGTTGATTTGCATCAACAAACTGTTCCGTTTGTTGATATTAACATCTTCGCTTTTATTAGAGGTAACTTTGTAGCCAATTTACTTGCCCTTTACTTTTGCGTTATTAGTAATAATAATAATAATAATAATAATAATAATAATAATAATAATAATAATAATAATAATAATAATAATAATAATAACTGCTATCTTCTACGGAAATTTCGTTCATTTATTTTGTTTTCACTTATTTTTGATTACTAAGATGAAATCAGATTATCTTTATCGTAGATCTTATTTACACGGAGATATTCTGTTTTGTATTATAACAAATAAAATTCTATGAAATCTATGATGTATTTACTAAATGTGAGATAGACATAGAAAACGTAGAAATCTGGAAATTTGTAAAGGGTTCACAATAAAATTTATGTCAATGCTTATTAAAAGTGTTCTGCACTCAAATGGAAAAAAAAAAAATCTTTTAAATACTATATATATTATTTGACATGAGAAAATTTTTAACATTCAACAGCAATTTAGATGATAGAGGAGACTCACTCATATTATGTGGTTAAGCCATATTAATGTTTACTAATTACAGTGAGATTACATGTCTTCGAAGATTATCTTAGCTTTAGTTTGATTTGATGATACATAAGTAGAATTCATGAATGAGAACCTTACTATAAATTGAATATATCTTCAACTTACGAATAGTGCACAACATACATTGACGATATAAAAAAGAATATTGATATCAGCAGAAAATTAAGTATATAAGAGAAATATACCAATGGACAGTATAATATTTCACTAAACTTCAAGATCATCTGACCAGTTACCTATTCGGACAGAGTAAATTGCGAACATCGAAAATTTGGTGAGAATTCTTAAGGATGTTAAGGGACACTACTATTTTAGCTGGAAACTGCCATCGTGTCTGGCTGGCTTCCAAGCAATTAGTCTTTGGATTTATTATGTAATACGTTCAACATATCCATAGTAATTTCAAAATAACGTAGTATCAATTCATTTAAAATTAAAAAAAAAAATATCCATCTGTAAACATCAGGAAAATCAAGTTGTACATGACCCATGGAAAGATTTATTGCATACCAGGATGATCATTTTGCTAGGAAAGCTCTAATTCCAAGGCAAGTCGTTATCTTACTTAGAAAAGGTTATCTACCTCCCATGGAATGATATGGTGCCTAACACACACGATATATATATATATATATATATATATATATATATATATATATATATATATATATATATATATATATATATATATATATATATATATATATATATATATATATATATATATATATATATATATATATATATATATGTGTGTATATATATATATATATATATATATATATATATATATATATATATATATATATATATATATATATATATATATTTATATATATACACATATATATATATATATATATATAATATATATATATATATATATATATATATATATATATATATATATATATATATGTACATATATATATATATATATATATATATATATATATATATATATATATATATATATATATATATATATATATATGTGTGTGTGTGTGTGTATATCAGCTGTTACTATTCCAGGTAGAACAAAGGCCTTACACATGTCCTTCTGTGCCTTTCTAATTATGGTCTTTCTATGCCAGCTTGTTCCGGCAAATTTTCTTATTTCGTCAATCTGTGATGCTCTCTTCCTTCCCCTGCTTCTTTTGCAATCTCAAGGGATCCAGTCATTTATTCTTGCTGTCCATCTCTCATTTCTCACTCTCATTATCTGTCGTGGCAATGTCCATTTCTTTTTCTTACATATTGTTAGAATATATACTAATTTAGTTTGCTCTCGTATCCATGTTGCTCTTTTTCTGTGTCTTAGTTATATTCCCATCCTTACTCCTTCCATAGCTCTTTGGGTTGTAACTAGCTTTAAAAGATTTTATTTAATACTGGTAGGCCCATCTTATTAAATACCTTTCTTTTTAAAGAAAATTTCAACTTATATTCACAATTTAATTTTGTTGAATAAAAGCTTCCCATCCATTGCTTATCCTCCTTTTAATCTTGGCTTATGTTATGGATAAAGAGTTACTGTCTGTCCTAAGTACGTTTATTCTTTAACAATCTATAAAGGTTCGTCCATTGAGCTTATTTGTTGTTTCTGCATTTTTATTGAACATTACATTAGTTTTACTCTTATCTAGTTTCAGTCCAAAATTTCTGCTTTCACTATTGAAATCTTCCGGTTTTGCAATTACTTCTATGATTCACTAAACAGTTGTGAAGGGATTCCCTATTACTATTAATTACTAAATTTTTCCAGTCTGAATTTTTGAGAACTTTTCTTAGGCACGTGCGTGTGCGTGGTTTAGACACTTCTGAATGGTATACATCGTTGATTCATGCATGACAGTCAAACTTTTATCTTTTACTTTTCTTAGTTTAATCTTTCACTATCTACAAGAAAGTTAGTTATGCCTAGAGAATATTTGCATTCAGTCATTAGAAACCTTATGAATCATATAAAACAATCTTCGTCTTGGGATTTTTTCCTTCTTCGAGCTCCATATGACGTATTTGTATCCAGTAATTTCCAGTCCTTCCTTTCTTTGATTTCTTGTGTGTATAAATTATCACTAAATATGGGAAACAATATATTATTATAAATGGAGTTTAATTATCTATGAAATAAAACATAAGATAAATTTTAGCACTAATAATTTTGTGAATTACCTACCATTTTAAAATGCTAATGACAGAATTGTCCATTTATTCCTACATTTTTTCTAATAAGTTTTCTATTAAACATATTGCGTTTGTTTCAGTAAAGTGGGGAACCATACTCTTCAAAGATAGCAAACTTTTCGAAGACATCTCTGTTAAAGTCTAAGGACCCGCGGGGAATATAATCAACTAGACTGATCCAAAGTACAGAACAGTAACTCCCACTCCTAATGTCCTTGTGAAACTTATTGCTTCAGGAAACGGGTTATAGATTTCCTACTAGCTATTTGTCTTTAAACAATAACACCAAAACTCCCAAACAACTGCCAATATTATTAGATATTTTAAAGCAAATATAAAATACAAAAATTTTAAAACAACAACAGAATACCATAGTCTCCATGATTAAATGCTAAAAGGAAATATTACTCCATTACAGGGACACTTAACTTCGATTCAAGTCAATTTGATCCTTCTGGTCAAACCATCTTCAAAGACCTGATTGCAAAAAAGAGCTACATACCTTGTATATGAAGGAGTTTCACACAACATTGTGGCTTATCCGTGGCTTTTTTTAGAATACCAATTTTTCATTAAATATAAATGAGAAACAAACAATCACTTGCGCAGAGAAATAACTTTTTTGCCTTACAACAGGATTGAAACAAAAAAAGCAATGCAGATTACTAATATCTGGGACGTGTGTAGGTTACTTATAAACTGTCATAGATATTAAGTACTACGTGAGTACTTGGGTAATAATGTTTCTAGTAATTTTAGTTAGATCAGGGGAATTTGTTCCTGTATTTGTAATTCCAAAAACTTATTATTAAATTGCTCTTATATATATGAGAAAAATATTTAGAATACATGTCATAAATTACAAATTGAAAAATATTTGGAATGAAGGCCAGAATAAAATAAGTATTATTTGATGATATTGAATTGTTTAGAAATAATGAAGCTACCTGATGGCATCAATCAATATTCTTTTATCATGTTTCTCCTTTGATGGAAAAACATGACGGAAGAAGATGGCAGTGCTGGGATTGAACAAGACTAGTGCAATGCATTAAGATGGACGCATACTTTACCAAATGCCAACAACTTTTTTTTTTTTTTTAATTCAATATTGTGGTATTTAATTTTCTGGTAAACTAAAGCAAGAAATATTTAGCTGTACTTTGACCTGAAAATACTGTTAATATAAACTGTTCTTCAAATCTAAATTTAGAGAGAGAGAGAGAGAGAGAGAGAGAGAGAGAGAGAGAGAGAGAGAGAGAGAGAGAGAGAGAGAGAGAGAGAGAGAGAGAGAGATTTCTCAACAATCTGTTAGTATTACGAGCAGATACAGGGTATCTTTTTCCGTATACCCTAACAGTCATTTATAAAAGGATTGGTGAATCAAGATCTATGAACGGTTAGAGGATGCAAGAACCTATTTTGCTCCATAAACAACAAAGAATAAAGCTGTTGAAAGACATAAGATCTATCAGTATCCATAAACTTTAGCGTCTACTTAATCATTCTGATTTAGAAGCTTTAGAAGAGCTTTCTATTAGGATGTTATTGTCCGAGGCATAGAAAGGGGGTTTTTTCAAGTATCTAATTCAAAAAAGAAATCCAGAACGAATATAGAGGTTAAGAGAAACTTGGGCAAGATGTCTTTTTTTTAGAAAAATTAGCTGGGATCCGATTATTTATTAGGTTAAAATCTTCGGCATCGGAAAAGGTTGGGCAGCAATCTATTTACCGTAAAGTTTATGATGTTTTTCTTTGAAATAAAGGAGGCATTTCCTCTAATAAGACATTCTTTTTAAATCAAAAAGTCCATTGCGATATGACAAAAACTATTTTATGCCCACCCTTTTAACCATAACATGGGGGAGACCATGTCTTTTTGCTTGTGTAAGCGCATATGTGGCTCAAAAGATCATTGGCTTGGTACTTACTGTAGTTGTGATTTCGTTAACATATGCTAGAATTACTCGAGTAAGTTTATAGTTGTGCTTCTAGATCTCGTAAATGGGTTTTTGAGCCTTTAGGTAATCAAATTGCTTCACATTTCACATTAAAAAGTTTGATGACTATATGGAAGATTTAACCCGGTGAATGTCTCGTGAGTGGTTGGTTTCATTCATTATCTTTTTCGTATTTTGATGAATAAAGAAGTTATTTTTTACCAGAAGGGTCCAAATAATACTAATACTAAAAATAATACAATCCTAAAACTTAATGAATTATAATACATACACGCACTCTCTCTCTCTCTCTCTCTCTCTCTCTCTCTCTCTCTCTCTCTCTCTCTCTCTCTCTCTCTCTCTCTCTCTCTCTCTTTATATATATATATATATATATATATATATATATATATATATATATATATATATATATATATATATATATATATATATATATATATATATATACGTCAATATTATAACTTCAGTAAAACTCAGTGATGTTGAAACAATGCAAGATTATCATATTTAGAGGTGCAATACTCATTGGTAATTTAAATGTTCTGTGTATTAAATTTATCCATATTTTGAGATGTACCTTAGATGTTGTAATTGATCGAGGTATAGTGATCTAATCCACTTTATCAATCACAAAATCAAACATAAAATTCTCAACAGAATCCTAATAGAATATATTTAAGAAAATGAATATTTCTAAGATGATAACCAACTATAGTCCATTTCTTTTAGCGATGCATATTTGCACCGACTCGGAAAAGTTTCCGGATCGCTGATTGGTTGGACAAGATAATTCTAACCAATCAGCGATCAGAAAACAATTCCGAGCTAAAAGGGCACCTCCGCGAGTCGGTGCAAATATGCATCGCTGAAAAGAAATGGACTATAGTCTTAAACAATATCTACTTGAGCACTGATAGTCAAACAAGATATGATCCAGTGACTCAGACTTCATCGATCGATTATTTGAACCAGATTGCCATTGACAATCCACTTAGATATCACCAAAGATCTTTGTATTGTTTTTGCTTCTACTAACAAAAATTTTCTTTTCTTATAGCTTACTTATATTTGTAATAAATATACTCTATTCTTAACCAGATCTCAACCATAATCTGTCTAGTGTGAAGTAACTATTCTCCAATTATCTTTTTTAAAGCTCTTAAAAGGGTCTACTATAGATTGCGTTTTATTTGTTTTGTGGTTTAAACATTACATTATGTGGGATTTTATAATATATTTTTGCTTACTTAATGGTTTGGTATTTCTATTTCTTCAATCTCAAGTTCTATTTTATTTCCTCTTTAATATATTACTGATTCTTTACATTTTAAGGATATTGTCCTTGAGAGGTCGTGAATACCATTTTCTCATTAGCCTTGACAGTATCAGTTCTCATCAAAATGACATAAATGGAGCTGCTTATTATCTGTTCATGATTATTATACTCAATAATTTTACCAGATCTTAGTTGGACATCTACCGTATACATCTCTAGATTGTACGTGTGAGCCGTTTGGTTGTAACTGAGAGGCGAGGTGATTGCAACTAAACTTCATTAAACAGACATTGAGCTTCAATAACAGGACTTGCGAGCAAGAACACCACAAAAATTCAAACAAAATTAAGCATGAGCTAGCAGGCTTACACAGGTTGTGTTATTAACAGTGCAGGGAAAAGCAAAAAAAAAAAAAAACCGTTAATGTATGAAACAGGTGTAATACAAGATTTACTATGATTTTCATGGATTATAAATGTAAATAGTGATACAAAAAAATAGCCAGCATATCTATTTGTTTGTAATGATGAAATTGTGTTTCTTTAATATTTAGTAACCTTTTTAGAATAAAAAGAAAAACTTTGAATTTGGGCGAATAAATACTTCTCTTACGAAGTGATTTTAGTGTTTAGTAACAGAAAGGAAGACCTAGAAAATTACATGATATGATACTGTATCGTTTGCTGATAATGTATGGGAAAATCAATTGATTTCTGGCGGAATTTGTTCTTGGAACATTTCCTGCTTCAATTAATATGGATTGCTTTGAATTCTAATCCTGTTGAAATTATTACAATTTCCATTGCCTCTCTATTTCTTGATTTGTTTATTTGTTTGTTTATTGTTTGAAGGTTATTTCAGACAAAAACCATTGTGTTGATTTTGACCAAAGTATATAATCATGTTGGGTGTGACCCAAGGATAAACCTATAACATTTTAAATAAAGTACATTAAAGCACAAGTACTCAGAGGTACTTTAAAAATAATCGTAATATGAAGTAAATGGTAATATATTCATTAGTTTATTTATTGTTTGTGAACGACATTATGCAGAAAATATGGCATTTTTTTTTCAACGAAACTTGGTAGACAGGTGGCATATTACCGAAAAACAAAACCATAAAATTTTGAAGAGAATACATCAAAGTAAAAGTACACAGTGGAGTTAAGATCAAAATAAGACTGCTTGTCGTGGCAAAAAACATGCCCCACTTGGTGCATTTCTTGGTAACTTATTAGTGCCATGTTGTATTATCCTTCTACTAAGCATAAGGGACATTTGATGTTATAACCATTGTATTATTTCTTATAAAAAAAGAAAAAAAAGTCTTTGGAATTGTTTGTTGGTAATTAGAAAGGTAGATGCCTCTTAACTGATAAATGATATTAGACAAAACCACCGGGTTCTGTTTGTTCTTCTATATCATTTGGACATTTCTTTGAGACTTCATGATTCATAAAGAAAATTTCCTTTGAGTACATTCAAACACGAAATTTTCCTGTTTTGAGCAGTGAGAGTTGTTAACATGTATATCAAAGGGGATCTATAAACAATTACTATTTTACAAACTATATATGTATTTATGAGCTATATATGTATGTGTAATCATCATAATGACCATTTAATATGTCACTTCAAAGACTGAACACAAATGTAGAAATTATATAATAATACTCTATCGCAATGTAGGATTCAAGCGCAAAATGTAGGATTCCAGATAGGTTTACAGTAGAGTAGTTAAAGGTTGTTTGACCCGTAATCCTGCAACAGAATTTAAGTTTTCTTCTTTAATTTCTAGGTTCAAGCTTTGTAGTGATATGCGTACACAAAAGTTCTGAGGAAATCGAGATGTTAAGAGGACATGTTAAGAGGACAGGTTAGGAGGACATGTTAAGTGGACATTTGGCTATTACAAATACGTATGTTATACTTATCAACCAAGTATTATATTCAATAAATTTGCATATATATTATCCTTATGATTGATGGTTTAAGATTATTCAAAGAAAAGCGTCACCATTAAAACGTATTTTTATATATTTAATATATTCTTTCTTTTCTCCTCGTTATTTGATCTCTTTTATCTTTATCATTTTGAATTTAGTCTTGTGATAGGGGTGTAAGAGTAATACCGCACGTCCTGTGTGTCATGGGAAGCAACTAAAAGGACAGGTGTTGCCTTGTAGTCTTGCTTTTTGGAAAAGTCTAGGCACACTGGCAATAACTGTGGAAACTGCTGCCTTGCAGTTGGACTATTAAGTCAAAGGTTAGGCCCACCAGCAATAACTGTAAAAATCCTGTGGCAGATTACTGTATAACCATGCCTGGTGCTATTAGATATAGCATTAGGCAACCGACCCTTTAATGAAGAGATAACGTTGGGAAGGAAGAAGATTTTTATCCTTCTGAATTCTGTGATGCTAGCAATAGTCATACAATGTAATTTACAATATCATAATACTTATTACTTACCCAATCGTTTTTCAAATTGTGTAATTTCTGTCGTTTTGAATCATAGATTTGGGTCAATAAAAAGTGAAAACTTTCAAAATGTTCCAGACATAATTGAAACCTTCACAATTCTCCCCAGCAAGCCATTCCACAACTAATGGATTCATATGATCTATCGTTTCTTTCTCTACCAATTCATCCACAACCAACCCCCTTCTCTCTTCTTCCTATCTCTTACTAACCCTTTCCCCCTCTCTGTCTATTCTTCTTCTTCTTCTTCTTCTTCTTCTTCTTCTTCTTCTTCTTCTTCTTCTTCTGAAAGTTCTTTTATTTCTTTAACTTCCATTTACTACTTTAAACGAGTACATTCGTCAGTTTATTGCATGATTCTTGGACACGCAATGCCATTTCCTAGATCGTGCAATCGAGAGGAAATGGTTTCCTCATCGCTTGAGGGGAACGAAAGAGATCTGGCGACTCGAATGAAGGCGTTTCGAGAGTCAAAGACGAGAGATTACGTGATCACGTTGCGTGTGTGCAAGGGCCAATTTTACGAGAAGCTTAATGCTCCATTGTATTAACTTTATCTCCAACCTTCCCATGGTTGGTTGGGTGCTGCTAACATTACCTGCTTCGTGTTACGTTTCAATTAACTAATTACCGTATATATTTCGGGTAATAATTGTTCTGATATCGTTTTCTCCTCCGTGAATTCGAGTTTGAAAAGAATAGAATTAGATTTGGGAAAAAATTTAGATTTCAGGTCCTCCCTATTCCCGCCCAGCCTCCGCCTCTGCACTAACTCACTCCCTGTCTCCTCCCTCCCGAATAATTCCCAAGAAATGTCTTTATTTAAATCACTAAACTTTCTGTTTCCATGTTTCGTTATAATCCGTTTTTGACGGCCGAATATCTTCATGTCTTATTTGCTTTTCTGGTTCCCTTTCTTCTGTTAGGTTTTTGTATATTCATCAATTGTTTCTTAATTTTTCAGGTACCAGGTCTTTGGAGACAAGGAACATATATACCAAAGCAACTATTTGGTCAGAACGGAGATACAAATAGAAAAGAAAATATCTTAAAAGTAAGATAGTCATATGAAGTGTTATTAAATAATACTTGCATTCAATGAATAATCATGAATCATTCCATTCAAAACATCCTGGTAAAAAAAAAAAAAAAAAAGTAAATCCCAAATATATGCATTATATAAATCAGGTTACTAATATCACCTTTTCCTTATAAAGATTCGGTTACTCCAATTCCCATCACCACATAACAAACGTGGAAACGTCATATATAACTTATAAAAGGCAGTGCATTTAAAAGAGATGTAAATATAGCATTATTCAGTTTACAAAAAAATGTGTCACCTGAATTGAACAATATGAATATTTATTGAAGCTTTAAGGTATCTTTAGAAAAGCTAAATTGTACTTTTAAGGAATCCTATTTTAAATTATTTCTTTAAAGCTTTTCTCTACTCATCAATGATCTGGAAAAAAAAATGAAGATTTTTCCAAAATAAGATGATACAAAAAGAACTGACCATACCAAGCTAGTACAAAACTGAAACACCAATATAAAGAAAGGAATACGAAAGCTCTTATCTTACTACTTTCATGTTTTCTTCGGTTATAAACTGTGGCTATGATGCTGGGAAGATGTTAATATCCTATTAATTGAAGCTAACTTACAATAACTATAAAAGGGTATGCATGATGAGAGTTTTCCTTTTATTGCATATACAGTTGGACACA
Organism: Palaemon carinicauda; assembly: GCF_036898095.1. Classification (NCBI taxonomy): domain Eukaryota; kingdom Metazoa; phylum Arthropoda; class Malacostraca; order Decapoda; family Palaemonidae; genus Palaemon; species Palaemon carinicauda. The sequence continues at coordinate 4,697,561 of NC_090728.1, forward strand.
AAAGTACCTGGCTCATCTTGCTCTGAAGGAGTACTCCTGTCACATCCTTAGCTCCGGGCGAGTAACCAAACAGTTAGTGAAGAGAGAGATGACAGAGGTGGTGGGCTGGGCTGAACATAGGAAATAGCCGCGCAGTAAGGTAGTGGCTGGGTGCACTTCCTCAGAGCAAGGTCTACCAGGAATTCCTGTGTCCAACTGTGCTTCAAATACCAGGCACTAAGACTGATCTCTAAGGAGAAGGTTCCTATCAACCACTCTGAAGGAAATTGGAATATTAAAAACAACCTAATTCTCGAAATTAACAATTTACTCAAACCAAATTATATGAAAAATAAAAAAATAAAATGTATGGAAATGAAGACCTTGTAATAAAATTTCACTTTGCTGGCTGATCATTATTACGAATCTCTTGAAGAAACAAAATTGAATGAAAACTGAAATTTATCTTGTCATGCACTGAATTAAGGATAATTTAGCATCGTAACACACATCTTTTGTACACTCAGCAGTATATATATATATATATATATATATATATATATATATATATATATATATATATATATATATATATATATATATATATATATATATCATAATGTAAAGGAATGAATATGTTTAGTTAATGTTATCAAATATAGTCAAAATTATCCCTTCAACCTTTTACTGCCATAATTTATCTCTTATTTAAAAATAGAAATCTATACTTCACATTTTTTTACTTAATAAACAATTAATAAAAGTAAGAAATTCAACATACTTATTCATAATTTTTTTCTTCTTTTTATGAATGACTACTAAAATTTCCTCTACGGTGCTTGACAGATTGGAGACAAAATGCCATTTTCAATAGAAAACTGTATTTTTACTATCTATAAAACAAGAAGAAAATCATATATTAAACATGAAAATCTAAAGATATATGATCTCTGGGATTATAATATAAAATGATTGTGACGCCATTCCTTTATTTGGTACAGAAATCAAGGAAACAGTTGCTCTTAGCATCGTAGATGTAATACATGCCTACTTTCCCCTTACACCCAGTCAGTTTACATGTTCCTAAGTTTGGACTAAAAGAAGGTAAGTGGGGAATGCGGTCAAGTATTGTATCTCTACCAGATGTTCTTTGGTTGCTTTACGTTTTTTTATTTTTTTTTTTTATTTTTTTTTTTAGAAGTAGGTTATACAGAACCGGAAGTCCTCCCTCTTTTGTCATGTTATATCTTTCTACTATACATCAAGGATTTGGAAGTCTGATCTTGAACTCTCTGTTCTATTATTACCAACTCTTAATTCAATAGCCGAGCTATTTTACAGTAGCCAACATTGTACTACAGTCATATCTATTAAATGGAAAATTAATCTATGATAAGGGTTATTCGCTCTCAAGGACATCCTATAGTAAGTAATTAATTGGTCAAGGAAATCCTAGCCTCCATTGTTTTTGTTGTATAACTAACCGCAAAGGATATTAGAACGGTAACTTTGATGTGCTACCCATACCTAGCACAAATATCTACTGGCAAACCCCACTGACATTGTACCCAATCACTTTACAGCTGAAATGGTAGTGTCTCCACTATTAGCTTCCCATTAGTCATACGAACTTTGACCTTTTGTTATGAAATATTTATCTGTCTTGAATGCTAAACCTGGTCATCTTCTTTGTTTTAATATGCTACAGCATCTTATCTCCTTAAAAGCAAAATGTTCAATGAGAGGTAGTGAAGCAACCAAATTGTCAAAATACAATTTGTGGTTTTTCATACAAGGTATACTTCCAGCAAGATGAAGAGCTTAATTCAAACTTACTTTGAAGTCTGGAAAATCAGGCTTGTTCACTGGTTCTATTATGCAAATATATGGGATAACATCACACACCATCCCTTTCCTATTAGCTACATAATTGTTATTATTATTATTATTATTATTATTATTATTATTATTATTATTATTATTATTATTATTATTATTATTATTATTATAGCGCTTCGTTGATGAAGTCCTTTGAAAGGGACCACCCGTCAATCTACACAAAGATTTTTTGTCATAGATATCTTCCGAGTTGCTGTTCTCATATGATCAACAAGTGGTCTATTTTTTATAATTTGTCAGTGTTGTCGTTAGTTGTATTGTCAACAAGATGCAAGTTTGCTTTGATTTGTTTCTACCTATCCTTACTCATTACTGAAGCCATTTTCTCATCCATTCCTGACCAGTGAAGCCTGATACTAGGAATTCTATTCATTACATATACGGAAAGGCTCCTAGCCATTGTTCTAGATCTTCTGGATTCAACTCTAATAGTTTATTTGCATAATTTGAAGGAAGTAAAGTTTACAAATCAATTCTAATAAATAGTTGTAGAAAAGCTTCTTAATATATTCTATGAGTAACTTAACATCAGGAACAACATCACCATCTGTTGCATAAAATACAGGAACAGTTGGTGCATCATGCCTGGCTGATGGTTGTTCTCAGCGCAGTCGGTCAGTTGGTTTACATCTTTTTCTTGTCAATGCTGATTGCAGGGATTTCGTAGAAATTTCTAGTTTTACTCAAAATTCTTCCCCATCATCCTCACCTCCTTCGCTGTTATCAGTTGATGCTGTAAATATGTTGAGGCCCTATTATTTCATATGTTCTTAGCACAATGCCTGCATTGATAATTGAAGCAACTGATAAAAATAACATTAATAGTTTCACATTTATTATATTGTTATTTTACCCCAGGAATAACTTCTTTATATTAGTGTTTACTAGTGTATAATTTTGTTTTCCAAAAAAAAAAAAATGCTTACCTTATATTGAGGGAACGTATGCTTCATCTATTTCATTGCATTCTTCATCATCATCTGTATCACTAGTTGCCACTGTGCTTTCTACATGAAATGCAATACGGCTTCAACTCTGCCTGCACTGTTTATGAAATTCTCAGTTCCTGAAGGGAGTAGCGGGCCCTGAAAATTGTGTTAATGTTAGTTTCAGCTTAAGAAATACAATTAGTGTACTAATTAAATTGAAATGCAATTATTTTTACTTCATATCAATTGCAGAAAATCTGTATCAAGGCAAGAGAAGTAAAAGATAACAGTGCTGAAAGAAAAAATTAGATGAAGTTAGGCTTGGTTAGGTTAGTGTTGTCTAGGCTCAGTGGTTAGGTTAATTTAGTTTAGCTTGGATAACATAGGTTAGGTTGGTTGGTTTGGCTAGAGTAGGTTTGGCTTGGCTGGGCTTCATTAGGTTATATTACATTGCGTTGCTCTAAGATAAGTTAGGTTAGGTTAGGTTAATATACCTTTTCAAAAAAAAAAAATCGCTCTGTTTTCATATATATCGTCATAAATATATGGTGCTCTAATGCAGAGGACAAATCATTCCCAACATAAAAATATACAAGTAGGCCTAATAAGCCCCAAAACAGCAATTTAAAAAAAAATTACAGTTTTGTGCATATACACACACACACACACACACACACACACACACACATATATATATATATATATATATATATATATATATATATATATATATATATATGTGTGTGTGTGTGTGTGTGTGTGTGTGCGAGTGTGGATGTTTTTGTGTGTTTATGTGCGTGCGTGTGATATGTAACTTTTGAAATCATATATAGTCTTTAAATTTTTCTACATGTGCACGAGTTTATTTAATCTCATATCCCACCTGGTTTACGTTCATTTCTTCTCAGATATTCAGGTTTGAATAACTGTCAACAATGTTCAGTCACTTCAAGAAATTATCTGCTATAATCACATCTGGTGTCTGCTTTGAGCAAGTAAACTTTTGCCATGGAGAACATAAAAATGAAAGAAATACCCAGTCAGGCGTACAACATCCTGGACTGAAAATTAACAGCTTTAAGACACTAAGTTAAACAGAAAATAATTACTCTTCTGGATTTAGTTTTAACGAGATTTTCAGTGATTGCATTTTGATTTAGCCACTGAGAAGATTTTCTTTCCTCAATCCTAAAACGCTAATACCCTGAAAACCTTTCTAAATATACACTGAACCTATTGCATGACGCTATAAATATCATCTTGCTAAAGAACTTCTCAGAGTCAGTCGTTGCAGGGATCGGCAAAATACTGATAAAATCTCTACAATATTGGGGCAACTTGTATGTGGGACAATTCACATACTAACCACAACATACTATGTAAAATATCAAGTTTATTTTTTCTTTTTTTTTAAGGAGCCAAATTTCCAAATTTTTCTTTGAAATTGATCTAGGGGACAATTGCTTACCATGGCCCACACTACTCCGAGGCTGCGTCACTGCTCTTTCAATGAACTTGTAAAATGTTTGATATCTTATTACTATGATCTTCTTGTTAACTTGTGTTTACCGCATTGTCGCTAGAAATGTTATAGCTCTTAAATACTTTGTTATATATATATATATATATATATATATATATATATATATATATATATATATATATATATATATATATATATATATATATATATTTCTTTTAACCATTGCTGATCTTCGATGATTGTTTTCTGACCCAGTGGTAAAAGAACAGTTAATAAATATTACAGTGTTATTTAGACCTGTGTTCTTTTATACCCTGGCTGAACATTGGTTTTTACTTATCATGATATCTATAACTTATTTGATTATTTTCTGATCTGTCTGTTTCTATATATGTAAAGAGAAAAATAATGTCTGTTGAAAGAGATATACCAGAAATTATTAAGGAGAATAGAATTAGAGAAATGAATATATAACGATGAGAAAGAAGATAAGACGAGACAGGGCGAAGGTCTGGGTGAAAGAAACGAGAGGAGTGAATAGTTGGAAGAGAAAGAATGGAAGTGTTAGACACCAATTTTATGGAGAATGAAAGAAAGAAATGAGTAGTGGAAATAGTAGTGAGGGAAATGGGAAGTATAAACTTATACGTAAAGAACATTAAAAACCAAGAGAGAGAGAGAGAGAGAGAGAGAGAGAGAGAGAGAGAGAGAGAGAGAGAGAGAGTGTGTTACAACTGACGAAAACTTAATCTAGACTGCCAATGAACTCTCTTTGTCATGCATAAGACGTTTTCGGTCGAATAGAATAAGCATAAACGCCTTCCTCCCCAACTCTAAATGAAGATAGACATGAAAATTAGGATGAAAATGCATGCATATTTTCTTAGGCGTCTTTCAACTTTCATTAAAATGAAATGAATTTCCTTCCTGAAGGAATTAGATAAGGCATACTCACATTATCTGTAGAGAGAGAGAGAGAGAGAGAGAGAGAGAGAGAGAGAGAGAGAGACAGAGAGAGAGAGAAAGAGAGAGAGTTTTGTACCAACCGTGTGTCACACGATCGTACATAGTAACGACTTTTCATTTTGTGTATACATTATGCTTGTATCTTCGCTCTTCCCTCGCACTAAAAAGAACCTGAATAAACATGTCTGTTTTTCTCACCGTTAACAGTGTCGATTTTGAAAATGAAATTTCCTGGTGCATTGAGCTTTTGTATATAAAGGAGTGTTCTATAATAAACTCACCCAGTTGCTTTCATCATGTCTTTGAGTCACAACCTTCTCTCGGCCTGTCACATTGATGAACCCAGAAGTCGACTCGCTCCTCCTGCCTTCCATCCACCCGCGCCCTTCCGTAGTTGGTACTATGGCGTACTCTACGGAAGTTAATGCTACTGCTCCCCCATTGAAACTTTCGTCATTTGCCAGCGGATAGGCGTTTGCTTGGTTTCATCGTGCAAAAGTCCAGTTTCGCATCAAGGACATGACTCGCTCAACCACCAAAGCAGATTATGTTCTCGCTGCGATACCCTAGGACACCTTCCCGAAAATATCCAACTGGCTTTGTGAACATGGGGACACCCCAATAGCGTATGACGCCGTCAAAACATACCTTCTGCAGCACTACTCGCCGTTACCAGCCACCCGTATAGCAAAGCTTTTTCAGCTCTCTCAACAACAGTTGGGGGACCAAAAGGCTTCGCTCGCCCTCGGGGAAATGACCAGTATCGCTCGCCTGCAACCTTCCGCAGCTGGCTCTCCTCGTGAGGTGAACCTACTTCGTGCCCTTTGGACACGCCGTTTACCCGGACCTGTACGCGCTGCCATACCCGATGTAGATAGTTTATCCATAAAGGACTTGATGACCAAAACCGACGCCCTTATGGACAGCCACTTCAAGACCTCCCTCAATGCCTCCACCCCTTACGAAGAGGACGCTTATTCAACATCAACCGAAGCTAACATGAATGTCGTAGGACATACACGCCTACCCCGTGACGTGCCGAAGCGACGACAAAGCCACCTACCATCCACCACTCGCTCGTGCCCCAATTAACGACTTCTACAGCCACTTACTACCTCCCATCAGCTGCAGTTTTGCTACTACCACTTCATATTCGGGACAACCACGAAGAAATGTACCAAGGATTGTCAGTGGCCAAAAAAACGTGTAAGTAGACAATAGCTCGTGGCGGTGGCCTCCCGTATTTCTAATCTTTTCTTTTTACATGATGCAGGAACGGGCGTGTGATTTTTGGTAGACACGGGTGCTTGTCGTTCTCTTTTGCCAAGGGAACTCTTCAGGACATGACGTAGCCTGTCTACGTCTGCTGAAGTCCGCTTGGTAGCTGCCAACGGATCTGCGATACCCGCCTACGGTTACGAGAACCTCCCATTATCGTTCGGAAACTGTGAATTTAATTGGAAGTTTCTCGTTGCTGACGTCACATTGCCAATCCTCGGTGCGGATATCCTCTCTCATTTCCACCTTCTGGATGATGTCACCCACCGACGATTGGTCAACGCAGACTCGTACTTGTCGACACCTCTTCAACCCGCCCCCTCCAACCCCGCTCTCCACATCAGCGCACCCACGGATGCCTAAGCCCACCTCCTCACGTCGTACCCGGAAGTTTTCCGTCCAGAACTTCGCTAACTTTATCATCATATCAAGATGATAGGACCCCCAGTTTTCGCAAAATTCAGACATCTGTCACAAGAACGATTGGCAGCCGCCAAACAGACGTTTGCCGAAATGGAGGAAAGGTGCCTTTGCCGAAAGGCCTCCAGCCCATGGTCGTCACCCTTACACATCGTTCTGAAGAAAGACGGCTCCCTCCATCCGTGCCGGGATTAGAGGTGCCTGAACATCCAAACAGAACCAGATCACAAGCCCCTCCCAAACATCGCTGATGTGACCTCCTATCTGCACAAAGCGAAGATTTTCTGTACGCTCGACCTCCTGAAGGGGTATTATCAGGTGCCTATGAACCCAGAAGACATCCCCAAGACCGCCATCACCACTCCGTTTGGTATATACACCTTCAATAACTCCTGTTTTGGCCTTTGTAATGCTGGGGCCACGTTTCAACGTCTCATGGATTGTATCTTAGGGGACCTCCCCTTCTTTGTATGTTATGTAGATGACATACTTGTGTTCTCCTCAAAAGAGGAACACCTCCGTCACCTGCGCATCGTGCTCAACTGCCTGCAACTAAATGGCCTTTAAGTCCGGCACGACAAGTGTACCTCTGGCGCCAACGAAGTGGCGTTCTTAGGGCACCGCATCACTTCTGAAAGGGTCCATCCCCTCCCTGAGAAGGTAGCAGCCGTTCAGGACTTCCCCGCGCCCTCGACCGTCAATGCTCTGCAGGAATTCTTAGGCATGATCAACTATTATCACCATTTTCTAAGGGCCATTGCTGCCACACTTGCTCCTCTCTAGGCCTCCCTCAAGGGCAATTCAAAGGACCTGAAGTGGGGTCCCCTTCAAGAAGTGGCCTTCTGCAATGAAAAGAAGGCCCTATCATCCACTGCGCCTCTCACTTTTCCTATCCCACTTGCCCCTCTCCATCTCTCCACCGATGCCAGCGACGTTGCTATTTGTGCAGTACTCGAGTAGGTGGTCAACGGCTTGCCCCGCCCATTGGCCTTCTTCAGCAGAAGACTGTCCAAGGCAGAATCAGGTTATTCTACCTTCGATCGCAAATTGCTGGCAGTGCACTTGGCTGTCCGTCACTTTTGCCATTTCTTAGAAGGTACGCCCTTCGTCATTCGCACAGACCACATGCCTCTGGTGCATGCCTTCACTCGACAGTCTGACGCCTGGTCCCCCTGTCTACGCCGACATCTCTCCGCCGTGGCTGAATACAATTGCACCCTTCAATACGTCCCTGGGAAAATGAATCCCGTTGTCGATGCCCTGTCAAGAAACACGTTGGCTGCCGTTAAACTGGGATTGGATTACAACGCCCTGGCTGAAGCCCAATGACAGGATCCAGAGTATCAAGCATGTAGGACATCCTGTAGATCCCTCCTTTGTGAAGACTTCCACCTCAAAGACTCCCACACCACCCTCCTCTCTGATGTGAGTACTGGTAGACAGCGACCTTGGATTCCTGCTCCCAGGCGCTGGCAGGTGTTTGATTTCATTCACGGCCTTTCACATCCCTCGTGCCATTCTACTGCACAGCTGCCGAAGACGAAGTTCATTTGGCACGGCATTTCTAAGGATCCTAAGGATTGGGTCTGCGCCTGTACTTCTTGCCAAACTTCCAAAGTACATCGACACACGAATTCAGGAGTGGGCCCCTTTCTTCAACCTCAACGTCGCTTCGCGCACATTCCTGTCGACGTTGTACGCCCCCTACCCACATCACAAAGACATCATTACCTGTTTACCGTCATCGACCACTCCACTCGTTCTCCTGAAGCCATTCCCATGGAAACTGCAACGTCCGCCTCATGTACATCTGCCTTACTTTCAGGATGGATTGTAAGATTTGGTATCCCTGAGCATATTATTTCTGACAGGGGTACCACTTTCACCTCTCAGTTGTGAACATATTTAGCGAATCTCCTGGGCATCACCCTACATCAGAGTACTGCGTATAACACCGCTGCCAATGGAATGGTCAAACGTTTTCATCACACCCTCAAAGCAGCTTTGATGTCCGCTGCAAGGATTCCAACTGGTTTACTCAGCTTCCCTGGTTCCTCCTGGGACTAAGAACCACTCCAAAAGACGCCCTCGACGTCTCGGCAGCTGAAATAGTGTATGGTCGTCCCTGCCGAATTTTTTCCTTCTACAACCTCCTCCGACGATCTCCAGCACATACGTCACGTCGTGGGAAAATTTACTCCATGCCGCCAGACTTACAAGCCCCCAGTGAAGCATCACATTCCGACAGACTTGCACTCTGCAACGCACGTCTTCCTGCGCAACAACACTAGCAAGCCACCGCTAACGCCCCCTTACCCGGGCCCTTTCCTTGTGATCAGACGCAGTCCGAAAGCATTCCTACTAAACATTCGTGGCAAAGAAGACTGGGCGTCCATTTATCGTCTAAAACCTGCTTATCTCCTGCCAGATGACCCGCCAACAGTTCGTCGCACTAGATCAGGGCGCCCTATTTAACATGTACAGTATGTCAGTTTTAGGGGGGGAGCCATGTACCAACCGTGTGTCACACGATCGTACATAGTAACGACTTTTAATTTTGTGTATTTATTATGTGTGTATCTTCGCTCTTCCCTCGCACTAAAAAGAACCTGAATAAACATGCCTGTTTTTCTCACCGTTAACAGTGTCGATTTCCAATATGAAATTTCCTGTTGCATTGAGCTTTTGTATATAAAGGAGAGTGTTCTATAATAAACTCACTCAGTTGCTTTCATCCTGTCTTTGAGTCATAACCTTCTCTAGGCCCGTCACAGTTTGTAGGAGTTACAAGGATTTTTGATGTCTCAAACACTTTTAGACCATCAACGGAGAATCCATTTGCTCTTGGGTAGAGTGAATTAGTCTAAACGTTTAGAGTGTTTATGATTTTGTCTAACATATTCTTGAATTCGTTTTCCGTGCTACTGTTCACTACATCCTCTGGAAGTCTCTCCTTTTTATTTGACATTTCTTATGTAAAGAAATTACCACATTGATTGTTGTTGTATCTTACCAGTTCCAGTTTGTGTCCGTTACCTTTGGACTGATTTGTGCTTGATGTGCAGAGGTTGTTGTGGACTACATTTTTCATTTCTTTTAGAAATTTGAAGGGCTCTGTTAGCTGTCCTCTTAGTCGTCGATTATGTAGATCAATTAAGCTTAAGCGTTGCATTCTCATTCTAATCTAAATTGTCTTATGGGAGGGACCAATTTGGTGGCCCTAGGCTGTACTACATACAGTCCACTTGTACCCATATCTATCTGAATACTTGGAGCTGGAGCTATGAATTGGATTTTGTAATCTAGATGTGGTCTTACTAGTGACATGTACAGCTACAGTACAACGCCTTTCTTTCTGTATTTGAAAAATAAAATATTTCAGCCAGCAGCAAAAGCGGAATAGCATGAATAAAAAAGAATACGTTTGAGAGATTAGTTGTTTTATATTAGAGAACTCAATAAATTATATTTCTATGTTAAAGTCTACTTAATTATGGAAAGGGTTTATTATTTTTTTCAGTAAAGGTTTAGATTTTATCAATGGCAAAATTTTCGGTTTGAGATTCTGTAGTGTTGCATAAAGTGCATAAAAATCCCAATTAAACGAATTCATAATTTCACCGCTGAGTTACAGTCGCAATATCCCTCTTTCTCCCATCCATTGCCTCTTTGGTAAGAAATTTCAGTAAAATGCCCCTTTTATCCAGTGTCCTGATTTTACCTAACCGCCATTTTCACCAATAACGAGTATTATTAATTCCACATTTTCGGTAGGCTCTGGTATTGAAAGAAAGTTTATATAATAACGGATTTTCTTATACTAAGTGTAATTGACCCCATTTTGTGTTAAAATATGCAAAAAATTACAAAATTATGAATCGTGCATCCGAAAAAAAGCTCCGGTCGTTGACTTCGGTGGGTGTTATTAAATGTAGATTTACCATCGGGATACTTTATAAAATATTTATTCGTTAACATTATTTATCAACAAAACCTATATCTGAGGGAGTAACTTAGGTTAGTAAATAAGTTTTGATTCACATTACTCAGTAATTATTTGAAAACAATAATGGTATTTGGAAAAAAATACCGACTAATCAGCTATTAGGAAACTTTTCCAATGTAAATGGGCACCCATGCGAGTAGGTGCAAATCTGCCTCGCTAAAATAAATTGACTTTAGTATGAACATACCAATAACAATACTTCCTTTTTTTTCTTGGGCTATTTATACAATTTAATACAAAGACAAAACAAAAGCAGGTGCTGCTTTAATGATGGACATGGTACCTACATAAGATAACAGATTATGATGAAGAGTTAAGGCCGATTCACACGACCCGTTTTCTTTCCGACAGGCTGGCCATCGGCTAAGCAGCATCTAGCTTTCTTATGTGTATTCAAATGGAACTGTTCACACGACCCGTTAGGCTAACGGCGGCCCTCGGTCGTCAGCCGTCCAAGTCGGCTCAGCTTTCTTTCCAAGAAACCTCGTCCGGTTTGATGGCCGTTAGCCACCCGTCCCAACCAACGGGTGGATGATGCTGATGCTCCGTGTGAGCAAGGACCTCTATCGTACCTGTTCGTTATGTGGCCTACAACCCCGACTTTTCCTCTTAGTATAGTCATAAAAATTAGCTAGTTTGTTGTCGACACCATGTATGAGAAGTTAATTTAACTTTTTCAAGGGTATGAGAAGTTTGACATGGCAAACAAGATGTATAGAAATAATTTACATAAAGAAAAGATATGGAAATAACTGGAGAGGCATTAAATAAAACTGGTGAGTTTATCATAATTTTAATATTCTGGGCATGGTGCATAAAGTATAATGAAGTTGCATAACTTATTCTATCAACACAGTTATCAACCAACATTTTATAGTGTCAAAATTATCGTAAGTTACTCAGCCCTCACGTGACAGAGTCTAAGTAAACAATGAAAACCGTGCGCGGGTAGACGGATACGGAACGCCTCGTGTGAATGTACAACATTTCGACTGTGGTTAGCCACTGGGCAGCCTGTCGGAAAGAAAACGGCTTGTGTGAATCGGCCTTTAACTGATGAAGAAAAAGATGAATATTTTGAACACACTGCCTCTGGCAGTCTCTCCACTCAATGCTGCAGAAAGATCCAGGCTTTTCAAACATCGCTGTGGAAAGAAAAGAATCCCGATGCATATAATGAAGGCTGTATCAGCTCACAGCCTTGAGCGTGAGTGAAGAATCACTGCCGCCTCAGTACAGAAGGCCTGGGCATGCCGGCCGTGTGAGGGTATGACGTAATAGCCTACGTCGGTTGGTCCAAGTGACCAGCGTTCAAACTCAGTCTGTAATCTGTCTTCATCCGAGCAATAGCCTTTGGCGATGCTCCCTTTGTGATTTGTGTTTTATCCTCTAATATTGGATTTCATGTTGGGTATTATGCAAGGTAAAAGTTACACATAGTTTACGTATTGGATTTACGGTAGTAAAATAAAAAAATTTTGTTTTATAACTGCTATACCAGTTGGTTTGTTTACAAAAGCCGGTAATTCCAGCTTGGTATGTTTGAATACCGTAAACTATACTTATTGCATTGCTACTTCAAGATCTGCCATGAGAGGAACAGGATGTAAGGCAGTTTTACACTGTAATGAAGTTTTAAACTGGGATGTGATGAAATTTTAAATTTACCGTTACTATTTTGTATCTTATGTAGCCATATGAGAAAGCGATATTGTTTTTAATAATATAAAGGCAAAAAGCATAGGCAAAAAAATTTCTTATCATATTTCAACTCAATTTATTTTGCTTGATCGGTTACTAGTATTTTAAAGTTTGGATGAGGAATGCTTTCTCATAAATTATGTAAAAATAACATTATCTGCCATAAAAGCAACAGGACGTAAGTAACCAGGGTGACAAGATTCTGAAAATTTAAATAAGGGACGCCTAAATCAATGGCGTAGGAACAAATTTTCCGTTGGGGGGGGGGCTGCGTTTGAAATTGCACTCTCGCAATTTCTGGGTATCTGACAGCGAATTGCAGCATAGAAAAAAAAAAAAAAAGCAATTTTGGACGATGTTCATATGACCAATTAAAATTTTTACACAACGACTATCAACACCGGTAGGCCTACTTGATTAATTTACCAAAAACATACTGATGATGTTGATTCTTTGCAATAAACTCAATCACAATATCTATCAAGTCAAGGCTATCGCTTTTCTAAGCATAAGATGTCTTTTTTTTTACGATTCAGTAGAGCTATAATTTGTTCGTCGGTTCCAATTTTATCGTTATAGATTTTCTCCGGATGAACTCTCCTGCAGATAGTTTTCAGAATGATATTTAATTTCTGATGGAGCATGTAAGCTTCACGATTTAGTCTGCTTTGAATATGATATGACTTTCATCGAGAACTAACGTCAATCTGACTGCAAAAAGTTGAAATGTAAACTTCAGCGAAACAGTGGAGGGCATGCAAGATCGGCCATGAAGTTCTGTGAAGCCTTATGAAAAATAATTCATGTATTTAAAAATTAATCGTAAATTTCATCTTTACATTTTCAAGAACCTAAAACTTTCATTTTTCAATTTTTGTCAATTAGTTTTGGATTTGCCAAATATTTTGGCATCAACATTTTCACCAGCATAGGCTATATATTAAAGTGTAATTCAATCAGCCAGTGTAGTCCTGAAGAATCAAAACACGTGTCGACACCAAATAATATATAGTGAAACTTTAATGCAATATCCTGTTATTCGGAAAATTATCTGCAGGACAGTTTTTCCGAAGAGAAGCTATCTTCCAGTTATGAAAAGCTAAATTGTACTTTTAAGGAATCCTATTTTAAATTATTTCTTTAAAGCTTTTCTCTACTCATCAATGATCTGGAAAAAAAAAATGAAGATTTTTCCAAAATAAGATGATACAAAAAGAACTGACCATACCAAGCTAGTACAAAACTGAAACACCAATATAAAGAAAGGAATACGAAAGCTCTTATCTTACTACTTTCATGTTTTCTTCGGTTATAAACTGTGGCTATGATGCTGGGAAGATGTTAATATCCTATTAATTGAAGCTAACTTACAATAACTATAAAAGGGTATGCATGATGAGAGTTTTCCTTTTATTGCATATACAGTTGGACACAAAAGTACCTGGCTCATCTTGCTCTGAAGGAGTACTCCTGTCACATCCTTAGCTCTGGGCGAGTAACCAAACAGTTAGTGAAGAGAGAGATGACAGAGGTGGTGGGCTGGGCTGAACATAGGAAATAGCCGCGCAGTAAGGTAGTGGCTGGGTGCACTTCCTCAGAGCAAGGTCTACCAGGAATTCCTGTGTCCAACTGTGCTTCAAATACCAGGCACTAAGACTGATCTCTAAGGAGAAGGTTCCTATCAACCACTCTGAAGGAAATTGGAATATTAAAAACAACCTAATTCTCGAAATTAACAATTTACTCAAACCAAATTATATGAAAAATAAAAAAATAAAATGTATGGAAATGAAGACCTTGTAATAAAATTTCACTTTGCTGGCTGATCATTATTACGAATCTCTTGAAGAAACAAAATTGAATGAAAACTGGAATTTATCTTGTCATGCACTGAATTAAGGATAATTTAGCATCGTAACACACATCTTTTGTACACTCAGCAGTATATATATATATATATATATATATATATATATATATATATATATATATATATATATATATATATATATATATATATATATATCATAATGTAAAGGAATGAATATGTTTAGTTAATGTTATCAAATATAGTCAAAATTATCCCTTCAACCTTTTACTGCCATAATTTATCTCTTATTTAAAAATAGAAATCTATACTTCACATTTTTTTACTTAATAAACAATTAATAAAAGTAAGAAATTCAACATACTTATTCATAATTTTTTTCTTCTTTTTATAAATGACTACTAAAATTTCCTCTACGGTGCTTGACAGATTGGAGACAAAATGCCATTTTCAATAGAAAACTGTATTTTTACTATCTATAAAACAAGAAGAAAATCATATATTAAACATGAAAATCTAAAGATATATGATCTCTGGGATTATAATATAAAATGATTGTGACGCCATTCCTTTATTTGGTACAGAAATCAAGGAAACAGTTGCTCTTAGCATCGTAGATGTAATACATGCCTACTTTCCCCTTACACCCAGTCAGTTTACATGTTCCTAAGTTTGGACTAAAAGAAGGTAAGTGGGGAATGCGGTCAAGTATTGTATCTCTACCAGATGTTCTTTGGTTGCTTTACGTTTTTTTATTTTTTTTTTTATTTTTTTTTTTTTAGAAGTAGGTTATACAGAACCGGAAGTCCTCCCTCTTTTGTCATGTTATATCTTTCTACTATACATCAAGGATTTGGAAGTCTGATCTTGAACTCTCTGTTCTATTATTACCAACTCTTAATTCAATAGCCGAGCTATTTTACAGTAGCCAACATTGTACTACAGTCATATCTATTAAATGGAAAATTAATCTATGATAAGGGTTCTTCGCTCTCAAGGACATCCTATAGTAAGTAATTAATTGGTCAAGGAAATCCTAGCCTCCATTGTTTTTGTTGTATAACTAACCGCAAAGGATATTAGAACGGTAACTTTGATGTGCTACCCATACCTAGCACAAATATCTACTGGCAAACCCCACTGACATTGTACCCAATCACTTTACAGCTGAAATGGTAGTGTCTCACTATTAGCTTCCCATTAGTCATACGAACTTTGACCTTTTGTTATGAAATATTTATCTGTCTTGAATGCTAAACCTGGTCATCTTCTTTGTTTTAATATGCTACAGCATCTTATCTCCTTAAAAGCAAAATGTTCAATGAGAGGTAGTGAAGCAACCAAATTGTCAAAATACAATTTGTGGTTTTTCATACAAGGTATACTTCCAGCAAGATGAAGAGCTTAATTCAAACTTACTTTGAAGTCTGGAAAATCAGGCTTGTTCACTGGTTCTATTATGCAAATATATGGGATAACATCACACACCATCCCTTTCCTATTAGCTACATAATTGTTATTATTATTATT